>NW_028227263.1:3982500-4180000 GCF_978045245.1 Mus caroli
AAAGATTTATTTATTTTTTTTATGAGTATACTGTAGCTGTCTCTACACACACATGAAGAGGACATCAGCTCCCATTACAGATGGTTGTGAGCCACCATGTGGTTGCTGGGAATTGAACTCAGGACCTCTGGAAGAGCAGTCAGTGCTCTTAACCACTTCTCCAGCCCTGGTTTGATTTTTGAGACAGAGTTTCACTATGGCTGCCCTGAACTCACTATGTAGACCAGGCTGGCCTGAAATTCACAGGGGTCCATCTGCCAAGGGATCTACCTCCCAAGTGCTGCACTAGCAGGCCCAGCCTCTGAAAGAGAAAATGTTAACAACTTATGTAGGCCTTAGGCTTATACAGCCCACATAAGCTGTCATCTTTAAGTCTCCTTCAGGTTCTGGCTCCAGGTCACACTTTGAACAATTTAACAGACAGGCGACTACAAGTCTGGACAATTGGCAGATGGGAGATTTACACAACAAAGATATTGCCAGAATTATTCTTAAATACCTATGTTGTTCTTTTCCAGTAGTTGTTACCCAGGTCCATCTTGCCCACTTGGCAGGATTATGATTTCCTAATAAGAACTCTGGGGACTTAATGGCAGACCAGGACTTAATGGTGGTTGTGACCCTGGGCTGCCCTCTTGAGCTGCCCCTAAGAGGCATGTTCTTAGATAAGAGTAGGGCCTAATGGTTGGTTTTAAGTCAGGGATGTCTCCTATTGTTATGAGGGTGGAGTCTAATTGGAGGTTGGTCTTAGTGAGCCAACATTAGCAGAAACTCTCTCAGCAACCCTAAACCTCAACTATGGTGCAAAATGTTCTTCCCTACAGTTTCTTTCTTTTTTCTTTTTAGACTTATTTATTTATTTATTATATATAAGTACACTGTAGCTGTCTTCAGATACCCCAGAAGAGGGCATCGGATCTCATTGCAGATGGTTGTGAGCCACCATGTGGTTGCTGGGACTTGAACTTAGGATCTTCAGAAGAGCAGTCGGCGCTCTTAACTACTGAGCCATCTCTCCATCTCCAGTCCCCTTTTCTATAGTTTCTAACAAGCCTGGTCTTCCAGTCATGGAAGCTATGATCTTCCAGTCATATTGGAGGCAGCTTTTCTTTTTCTTTCTTTTTCTTTTTTAGGCTAAATTCTTTTTTGTATGACTTAATATTTCCTAAGCCAGTTTCTTAGTAAATCCAATATAGCACCAATTTCACTAATCCATTTCTCTTCTATCAGGTTAAAGGCCTTCCAGGGTGGAATATGGCCCTCTGCCATTCAAGGTCACTAAGTCTGTCTTAAAGTGTGGTGATTTCATCCTATCTGAGTTAGACAAAAGTGATTTCCAGCTTCCTGAAACAACTTGCACACCCAAAAGGTACAAGTTACCATGGTGTCCCATGTGCCAGAGGTGTGATCTGTGGCAACGATGATCACACAGGGACGAACAGCTGAGGGGGTGACCTCTCACACTGGACGAAAGCCAGTGGCACAGCAGGGTTTATTCAAGGCTTCCCATTTCAGCCTGGAACTGGATTTTTAGGACAAAAGCTGTGGTAGCCTCAATAGGCTAGCTTGGCGGCCCATCCCAGTGCCAATTACAGAGCAGGGAATGGTGAGACATTCCATCTATGTAGCCACACTGGGAAGAGCAGAAAGAGGCATTTGCCTGAATTGACAGGGTCACAGGCTGGGCCATGACAACTCTAACCAGCTAGGCCCAGTGATCGACAGGCTCAGACTGATCCTCAACAGGTAAATTAAAGAGACAAGGAAGTGGTAAAGAGTAGAAAAAGGCTCTTAGCCACTGAGGGATTTTTCTGAATGAAAATGAGTGCAGTAAAGAGACCAAAATAGGTGCTTCGTGGGTGAAAAGGGAAAAGATGCTAAGGCTGTTTCCCTGGAAAGGAGGAGAAGCTAGGGGGAAAGATTTCCAGGGTTAAATGGGAATGGGGGCTTGTGAGATCCTGTGAGGCTTCTGAGCAGGGACTGAGGGAGCCTAGAACCTTCACAAGTTTACAGGCACCACAGTAGTACGTTAATGGAAGAGCCATGTGTTCCTCTTGCCAGACAAGGAGAATGAGTCCCCTACTCCCCCCGCCCCCACCTTTTATTAACAAGCAGGAACTTTCTTCAAGTCTCTAGGGGAATTGTGGCTTTTGTCTAAATGTCCAACCTTGAGAAAAGGAATTTCTTGGGGGACCGGACTCTTTCCAGCTCCTTAAACATGTATCTTTCTGCCAGGCATGGTGGCACACGCCTTAATCCCAGCACTCCGGAGGCAGAGGCAGGCAGATTTCTGAGTTCGAGGCCAGCCTGGTCTACAGAGTGAGTTCTAGGACAGCCAGAACTACACAGAGAAACCCTGTCTCGAAAACCCAAAAAAACCAAAACCAAACAAAACAAAAAACCCAAAACTATCTTTCCTTTCAAATATTGTAAACCTTGCGTTTTAGACATACAATTCTAATATTTTTATCGCCTCCTCCTGTCCCACCATCTTATATTTTTTTAAAGACTTGTTTATTTATTTAGTGTATATATGAGTACACTGTATGCTGTCTTCAGACACACCAGAAGAAGGAATTAGATCCCATTCTAGATGTTGTAAGTCACCATGTGGTTGCTGGGAATTGAACCCAGGACCTCTGGAAGAGCAGCCAGTGCTCTTAACCACTGAGCCATCTTTCCAGCCCACCTTGTAAGATTTTTATGCAAATGTTCTAATCCCTCCACCCTGTAAAACGTTTGTTTACACAAGGCCCTCCACATTATTCCAGGAATGTGATGGTCTGCAGCAAGTGACCTCTTTCTCCTTCCTCCTTCATTTTCAGTATTCAGACTAGCCAATCAAAGGAGACCAGGGGAGAAGCCGCAGTCCTCAGCTGAGTTAGGAGAAAAGCAAATGTCAGCTCTTCTGAGCACACAAGCAGAACAGAAAGTCTGTCTCAGGTTGAACCTTGCCACCCTGAGTAACTTCCCCCTTATATTTATTATACCCTCGGGCTGCCCTTGCCTGAGTGGTAGTTTCAGTCCTGATCTTAAGGATTTTTTTTTTTTTTTTAAACAATCAATTGGTTTCTGAAATCCAGAGTGACTCAGGAGGAAGCATTCAGGATAATGACTTATCTCTGTGCCTTCCACCTTAAAGAGGGCTGCGGCATGTCAGGGGCATGACTAACAGACCCTGTGACTAACAACCCTGTGCAGGAGTCTGAGTCAATGTTAAGAAGCCAGACCGCTCTGGCCTTGAACTTAGAGATCCACATGCCTCTGCCTCCTGAGTGCTGGAATTAAAGGGGTATACCACCCCACCCAACTCCAATAAAGACATTCAATTGGCTATAAACTGTCATCTCTGGTGAGCTCTCTGTAATAAAAGTTTAATAAAAACTGAAGTAAGGGGGCCGGAGAGAGGCTCAGCGGCTAAGAGCTCTTGTTGCAAAGGAACAGGTTTTGATTTCCAGCGCAGCGCCTACATGGCAGCTTCCAACCACTGTAACTCCCGTCCCAGGGGATCTGATGCCCTCTCCTGACTTCTAAGAGCACCAGGATGCACAAGCATAGATGCAGGCAAGACATTCATATGTATAAATAACTACATATTGAAAAAAATTCAGCCGGGCGTGGTGGCGCACGCCTTTAATCCCAGCACTCGGGAGGCAGAGGCAGGCGGATTTCTGAGTTCGAGGCCAGCCTGGTCTACAAAGTGAGTTCCAGGACAGCCAGGACTATACAGAGAAACCCTGTCTCGAAAAAAAAAAAAAAAAAAAATTCAGGTTATATGACGTGATGTTTACTATACATGCACCATCCCGTGAGCCTCTCGGCACATAATCATATATGCACAAGCTCTTATGTGGTTTGCAAAGTCCCTGAGGCTACCTTGGTCTTATGGGTTTTTTTGTTTTTTGTTTTTTGTTTGTTTTTTTCCGAGATAGGGTTTCCCTGTGTAGCCTTAGCTGTTCTGGAACTCACTCTGTAGACCAGGCTGGCCTTGAATTCAGAAATCCGCCCGCCTCTGCCTCCCAAGTGCTGGGATTAAAGGCATTAGCCACCACTGCCCGGCCTTATGTTTTTTTGTTTTGTTTTGTTTTTTGAGACAGGTTTCTCTTTATAGCCCTGACAGTCCTGGAACTCAATCTCTACAGCAGGCTGACCTTAAACTCACAGAGATTTACAGGCTTCTGCCGCTGAGATTAAAGGCATGCTCTACCACCACCTAGCCCTAAGGATACCTAGGGACAAGGTAGTATGTCTTGTAAGCCAGAGTAGGTTGAGATAGACCTAGTAGAAAAAAGAAGGGTATAATTATCCTGGCAGGATAAGAAGATACTATAAGAAGGTACAGGCACGCCGGGCGTGGTGGCGCACGCCTTTAATCCCAGCACTCGGGAGGCAGAGGCAGGCGGATTTCTGAGTTCGAGGCCAGCCTGGTCTACAAAGTGAGTGCCAGGACAGCCAGGGCTACACAGAGAAACCCTGTCTCAAAAACCAAAAAAAAAAAAAAAAAAAAAAAAAAAAAAAAAAAAAAAAAAGAAGGTACAGGCACTTGAAATATTGTTGAAACAATGTGCTCCAAAGAATTAAGAATTCTGGCCAGGTTAATACCACAGACATTGTCCCAGCTCAAGAAGCAGAAGCAGGTTCCAGGCCAGCCTTGTCTAGAGAATCCCACCACACCCAGGGTTACAATAGACCTTGTTTAAAACAACAAAACAAAACACACACACACACACACAAAACACCCAAAGGGCTGGTGAGATGGCTCAGTGGATAAGAGCACCCGACTGCTCTTCCGAAGGTCTGGAGTTCAAATCCCAGCAACCACATGGTGGCTCACAACCATCCATAATGAGATCTGACTCCCTCTTCTGGAGTGTCTGAAGACAGCTACAGTGTACTTACATATAATAAATAAATAAATCTTAAAAAAAAGAAAAGAAAAGAAAACACCCCAAAACCTTGAAAGAATCGTGAGGAATCCCATTTTGGGGTGTCTTAGTCAGGGTTCCTCTTGCTGTGAGGAAATACCATGACCAAAAGCAAGCTGAGGAGGCGCCGGTTTGTCTGGCTTACACTTCCACAACACTGCTCATCCTGAAGGGACTCAGGCAGGGCAGGAACTGGAGGAGGCAGCTGATGTAGAGGCCATGGAGGAGCACTGCTTACTGGCTTGATTAGGCCTCAGGGTCTAATCAGCTTGCTTTTGTATAAAACCTGGGACAACCATCCCACAAGCTGGGCCCATGCTAAACTTGAGAATCACAAGGAGAAAAGACCAAATCTAAGGTTGTCCAGTTAAAGCAAGTCGCATTTTGGATGCACTCAAGACTGGCCGGCTGGCCGGCTGTCTTACCCTAAATTGGGATTTGAGAGAGCAGCCCCTCCTGGCCTCTTGAAGCCCCTTTAATGGGAGAGAGGGTTCACAGGGGCAGGAGGGTTGGCTGTTATATGTTTTTAGAAAGATAACGAAAGGGAGGGAACAAAGGCTAGGTTTACTCCTGTGAATGGGGTTGTAAGCAGTTTACAGCAGACCGAAGAAACAGGAACTTACTCTTATTTACAAATGGAAACCTTAACTTGCAAGGACTTAACACAGGACAAACAGGAACTTATTCTTACCCACCTTAACTGCAAATAGAACCCTTAACCTGCAAGGTTTGCTCTTCCTGTTTCTGAAGGGAACCCTCCCCCGTTAATCACTAATTACGAAAGCTCTCTACAGGATTGCCTACAGTCCCGTCTTACGGAGGAATTTTCTCCATCAAGGCTCCCTCCTCTTCAATGACTATACCCTGTGCCAAGTTGATATAGACTAGCTACCCCATGGCATAAGGGAACCAAAGTGAACTTCTGAAGCCCTGGCGTTATGACAATTTCTCAGACCACAGTTTGAACCTAAATATCAAGTCAGTTTGCTAACCCTGACATTTTCCAGAGAAAAAACACTTCCACCATTTTGGGCCATATTTAAAGCACACTTTTTTTTTTTTTTTTAGATTTACTTATTTATTATGTATACAGCAGTCTGACTACAGGGCAGAAGAGGGCACCAGATTATAGATGGTTGTGAGCCACCAAGTGGTTGCTGGGAATTGAACTCAGGACCCTTGGAAGAGCAGACGGTGCTCTTAACCTCTGAACTATCTCTCTAACCTGAAAAGCAAAATTTATTAAATATTGACCAAGAGATGGACAATGATCAGAACCACTCCCTAGGATTTCCCAGCAGAATGGCCCCAAGTCATATTTTGCAGGGGTCTTTTTATGACAACAAACTTATAGATCACTCTATTTTCCCATGAGGCTTTATTATTTTCCAAGAACTACAACTCCCAGCATTCCAGGAAGTTTACTGGTTCTTGGGCAGGTACGCTTTCCAGGTGAATTTTGGGCATTCCAAGATCTGTGGAGGTGAGGGATCACTGGTCTGCTTTACTTATGATTTTGTTGTTGTTGTTGTTGTTTTGTTTTGTTTTGTTTCAAGACAGGGTTTCTCTGTGTAGACCTGGCTGTCCTGGAACTCACTCTGTAGACCAGGCTGGCCTCGAACTCAGAAATCTGCCTGCCTCAGCTCCCAAGTGCTGGGATTAAAGGCATGCGCTACCACTGCCGTGCTTACTACTGTCTCTTTAATTGATATATTTAGCCCCAGTGGCCAAGCCCAGCTTCCAGCTTTGACCCTAAAAACTCCAGTAACGAGGAAGTAGAACAGACGGGGGAATTAAAAGGTTGTTTTGAAGTTGCGTTCCTTTGAGTGTACAGAGAAACTGGAGATTTCTGGTTTCTTTTGTGCAAGACCATCTTCCTCTTCCTGCCACAGATCTGGCCTGACTGGTGCTGCAAGTGAGGTCCCCACAGGCCCAGTGTGAACTCTAGCTGAGTGGGCCCATTTGAGTATTTAACTTGATCTCTCGGGGTGAGTGTAGGAATTTGTCCTTATCACTGCTCTCTCCTAACTACTACTACTATTACTTCTTCTTCTTCTTCTTCTTCTTCTTCTTCTTCTTCTTCTTCTTCTTCTTCTTCTTCTTCTTCTTCTTCTTCTTCTTCTTCTTCTCCTTCTTCTTCTTCTGATTTATTTATTTTATGTATATGAGTACACTGTAGCTGTCTTTAGACAGACCAGAACAGGGCATTCGATCCCTTTACAGATGGTTGTGAGCCACGATGTGGTTGCTGGGAATTTAACTCAGTCAGGAACTCTCAAAGAGCAGTCAGTGTTCTTACCCACTGAGCCATGTCTCCAGCCCTCTCCCCTAACTTCTATTTACTAGGAGGAAGGGGTATAGCCAAAGTCTGGGGCTGTAGAAAGTATGGAAGCTATGTTTAGGAGGAAGGTAGGAGGGAGGGAGAACCAAGGACTTCTGATCACAGTTGCTGCAATATGACCTGCTCAGCCTGCATAGGTACTGTCACTTTGAACTGTGATTGCTAGATGAATAGCTGGGACCTTACCACACAGGTCAACTCAGAGGTCATGTAAGGCATGAACTGCATCAGCAAATGAAAGGATTGCCCTGGCGTGGGAAGGGATCCAGCCTCGAGAGCCCAAGATGTTGTCTACCTGTAAGAATGCACAGGGACCCTCATCCTGAGGAGAGGTATGAGGAGGCTTGACATAGAAGAGAAAGAGAAGGAAAATAAGGACCAGGGTGAGGATGTCACTCAGTTGACAAGGCTTACTTAGCATGCAGGACGCCTTGGGTTTGGTTCTCAGAGCTCACAATAACATTGAGGACCTGGGTTCAGTTCAGATCTTCAGCATCCACATAAAAAACTGGGTGAGGCATCTGTAGCTATGACCTACCTGTAACTACAGAACTGGGGATGCACAGAGGTGGGTCCCAAGGTCTCACTCCCCAGGATAGCTAAAGAAATGAGCTCCAGTTTTAGTGAGAGAACTATCTCAGAAAATATGGTGAGCAGATCTGGGGATCTAGCAGTGGTAGAGGGCTGGATTAGTGTCTTAGGTTTCTAATTGCTGTGATAATTTGGCATCCAGGTTCCAATCCGTGATCAGGGTAGCTAAGTGTCTTAGTTTTATTGCCGTGAAGAGACACCATGACCACAGCAACTCTTATAATGGAAAACATTTAATTGGGGCTGGCTTACAGTCTCAGAGGTTTAGTCCATTATGGTCATGGCGGGAAGCATGGTGGCATGCAGGCAGACATGGTGCTGGAGAAGGAGCTGAGAGTTCTACCTCTGAATCCCACAGGCAGCAGGAAGTGACAGTGACAAACTGGCCAGGCTTGAGCATCTGCGCCCTTAAAGCCCACCTCCTAGTGACGCACTTCCTCCTCCAACAAAGCTACACCTCCTGTTAGTGTCACTCCTTATTGACCTATGGGGGCCATTTTTATTCAAACCACCACTAAAGGAACTAAAGAAAAAGCCACCATGGAGGGGTGCTGCTTAATGGCTGACTCCTCATGCCTTGCTCAGCCTGCTTTCTTTCTTTCAAAAAGATTTTTTTTTAAAGATTTATTTATTTATTATATGTAAGTACACTGTAGCTGTCTTCAGACACTCCAGAAGAGGGCGCCAGATCTCGTTACGGATGGTTGTGAGCCATGTGGTTGCTGGGATTTGAACTCCGGACCTTCGGAAGAGCAGTCGGGTGCTCTTACCCACTGAGCCATCTCACCAGCCCTCAAAAAGATTTTTTAATTTCATTTTATTTCAAAAGATTTGTTTGTTTTATTTTATATACGAATATTTTTGCCTACATGCATATATGTGCACCATGTCTATGCCTGACGCACTCCTTGAAACTGGGGTTGTAGGTAGTTGAAAGCCTGGGTACTGGAAATCAAACCTGGGTCCTCTATAAGAGTAACAAATGCTCTTAACCACTGAGCCATCTCTCTAACACACACACACATGCACACACACACACACACACACACAGAATATAGACAGATCTGATCTGTCTACACAGCCCTGGCTGTCTGGAACTCTCTGTGTAGAGCAGGCTAGCCTCAAACTAAGAGAGACCTGTATTCCAAGTGCTATGAACCTGCTTTCTTATACAACTCAGAACCATGTGTGCAGGGATGGCACCTCCCACATCCATCATTAATTAAGAAAATGTCTCATAGGCTTGCCCACAGACAAATATTTCTATTTGTTTATTTGTTGTTGTTTTTTTTATTTAAGATTTTATTTATTTTATGCATATGAGTACACTATTGCTGTCTTCAGACACACCAAAAGAGGGCATCGGATCCCCACTACAGATGGTTGTGAGCTACCATGTGGTTGCTGGGATTTGAACTCATGACCTCTGGAAGAGTAGTAGGTGTTCTTAACTGCTGAGCTATCTCTCCAGCTATTTGTTTATTTGTTTGTTTGTTTTCAAGACAGGGTTTCTCTATGTAACCCTGGCTGTCCAGGAACTCACTCTGTAGACCAGGCTGGCCTCGAACTCAGAAATCCGCCTGCCTCTGCCTCTGCCTCTGGCCTCTGGCCTCTGGCCTCTGGCCTCTGCCTCTGCCTCTGCCTCTGCCTTTCTTTTTTTTTTTTTTCGTCCTGGAACTCACTTTGTAGACCAGGCTGGCCTCGAACTCAGAAATCCGCCTGCCTCTGCCTCCCGAGTGCTGGGATTAAAGGCGTGCGCCACCACGGCCCGGCTTGCCTCTGCCTTTCAAGTGCTGGCTTGCCCACTTGCAAATCTGGCAGACCACTTCCTCAATTAGTGTTTTCTCTTCCCAAATGAATCTAGTTCAAGTAAAGTTGACAAAAAGACTAAGGGGGACACTTAGCATGCTGAAGGGTCTAGGTTCAATCTCCACTGCCACACCCTCCCCCCCCACCTGCTCTTCCCTACACCCTCCCCCCCCACCTGCTCTTCCCTACACCCTCCCCCCCCCACCTGCTCTTCCCTACACCCTCCCCCCCACCTGCTCTTCCCTACACCCTCCCCCCCCACCTGCTCTTCCCTACACCCTCCCCCCCCACCTGCTCTTCCCTACACCCTCCCCCCCCACCTGCTCTTCCCTACACCCTCCCCCCCCACCTGCTCTTCCCTACACCCTCCCCCCCCACCTGCTCTTCCCTACACCCTGCCCCCCCCCCCCCCCACCTGCTCTTCCCAATGTAGAGAGAGATCAGTGTTGACCTCTGGTCTCTGACTCTTCTTGCACTCAGCATGTGAGCATGTGCACGCGCCCACACACGCGCGCGCACACACACACCACTGTTGCACTCAAAGCAGGATTCATAGCAGGAAGATGAGGTTTCAAATGCCTCATTTGGGAAGTTACAGAAAGATTTTTTTTTTTCAGAAAGATTTTTGTATATCCTATTATTTCATTTTAAGGCAGTTGTGAGCTGCCGCAAGGGTGCTGGAAACTGAAACTGGCTTCTTTAGAGGAGTGACCAGTTCTCTCTCTCTCTCTTTTTTGTTGTTGTTGTTGTTTTTTGAGACAGGGTTTCTCTGTATAGCTCTGGCTGTCCTGGAACTCACTTTGTAGACCAGGCTGGCCTCTGCCTCCCGAGTGCTGGGATTAAAGGCGTGCGCCACCACGCCCGGCTTGTGACCAGTTCTCTTAACCACTGAACCATCTCGCTGACCCCTCAGAAAGTTCTTGCTCAGGACCTGTATGTGGAAAGCCTAGCAGGGCTCTCTGAGTTTTGAAACTCACCTTAGTCATGTGTTCATTGTACACAAATGGATTATGCCTCCTATATGCCGAGTCCTAACCAAGTATCCAAAGGTTCTCCTTGAACTCGACCCCATGCTTCTCCCTGTTCCCCTGCTACTCGCCTGTACCTCAAAGCCTGAAGAAAGTTCTTAAGCAGCTGTGCCCCTAATACCATCCACAGTGAGGTGTGCACTTAAGACCACTCAGTGTGTAATGTGTCTCTTGACAGCACTTTGGGGAGCGGTGATCAACAAAAGAGGTTTAGTTTTGGTTGTTCTTTGGGGCAGGGTAGCACTATAAGCCCATGCTGGCCTCAAACTCATGGTAATCCTCCTGCATCAGCACTCCAAATGATAACATTATAGGCACGAATCACCATGCCTGGCAAGGGATTCTTAGGCTTTGTATGCTCAGAGCTGTATAGCTTGGCCATCACTCCTTTCTGCTCTGTGCCCCGTAGCAGCACACACACATTGTCTCTTTGAACTCAAATTCATGTCTTCTTGTTTGAGCACAAGTTATTTGGCTACAGATCTTCTCCATGCTTTCTCTCTGACACTTGACAGTTTTGCCTGTTATGTTGCATCCAATACTCCCAGGGGAACATTCACTTTTAGGGCCAGGGTAGATCCTTTCTGCTTCTCCACACAAAAAGCATTTTTTTTCGGCATTCACCCATGTCCAGGGTCCCTTCATGGGATTTGCACAGAGATTTAGCCACTTTGGCTAAGCATCACTGTCCCCAGGTTAAGTGTGCATCTTGTGCTGAGTCACCCAGGTAGAAGGGACATCTCAGCATCTCTGTCATTCCTCCAAATACCTTGAGAAGGCAACTATTTTATATCATTTTCTAGGAAAGAAGGGAAAGCCTCTTCTGAGTGGTAGAGGAAGCCCTGTGTTTTGAATGGCTTGAGTAGCCACAGGCATCCATGGCCTGCTGTGGATGGTCAGGAGGTTGGCAGATCACAAAGACATGCTTGTCCTCAGACAGAGATGGGCCTTGTTCATGGAAATATTTGTTGGTGGTGGAGCTAGGCACAGAGCAGTAGTCCCAGCAGTCCCACACACGAAGTTTATTGGCTAAGTAGCTTAGAAACCAACTCTAGGTTTGGGGGTTTTAAGTTCATTCTTCGTTCTTGTCCAGGGCAAATCTACCCAACCTATGGACAGACCCTCTTCAGCTGGGTTCCCACAGGTAGGGCGAACCTTTCCCTCTCCTGCTGACCTGCTGGGTAGGGATCAGGGAGAGTTGTATTATAATTAGGAAAGTTGCACTTGAACCCCAGCCCAGGTGACCTGGGTTCTTTGTGTCTCATTCTTTAGTCTGGACCAGAGTGAGGTCACCCAATGCTGGGGATAGTGCTTGGTGCATGGTCCTTGTTTGTTATCTGTCATTTGCAGGCCCCGGATAGTGACAGCCACAGAGGGAAGAGTAAGTAGTTAGGGAAGGTCCCAAGTTGGAGCGCCTTGGGGCTGTAACACTTCCATCTCTTCACTAGGTGCCTGTGATAGGTGGTCCTCTGCTATTCTCTCTGAAAGGTTCTGAGGATTCAGGACTTAGCTCTGTTGGCAGAATGTTTTCCTTCTATCCCCAGCAACACATAAAACTGGGTGCCTGCCTATAATCCTTCAAGGCCATCCATCAGCCATATCAAAAGTATGAGGTGTGTGCTATGTGAGATTGTGCCTCACAGAATTAATAAGGAGAGCTGTCTCAGCCTTTAGGGACGGTTACTGCTGCAGAGGACCAGGGTTGGGGATCCAGGACCCACAACTATCTATAACTCCAGTTCCAGAGAATCTGTCTGGCCTTTGTGGGCACCTGGCACACATATGGTATATATGGTGTACATATGGACATATAGGACATGTACAGGCAAACATTCATAAACATAAAAATAAAAGCAAGAAAAATCGTAAAAATATTTAAAAGTAAAGATTTTTGACTTTTTAAAAAAGTTTTTTTTTTAAAAACTCTGTAACCCTGGCTGGACGGGAACTTGCTGTGTAGACCTATTTCTAATTCACATAGACCTTCCTCCTGCCTCTGCTTTCTGGAATTAAATGTGTATGCGACCACACCCAGCTCTCTACTTTTTAAAAAGGACCTAGAGGTGGTGGAAGGCCCTTGAGAGAAGAAGGGACAACTTCCAAGAACTCAGAGGCCTGAGCCAGTTGTTCAGCTAGGGCCCAAGCACATGGGAGTGAGGAGTCCAGAGCTCCTGGGGCAGGGGAGGCTGCTTGGTCTGGAGCCTCCTCAGCTCCGTGGAAGCCACAATAAGTGTAGGCAGATGGGGAAGGGCTAGGAGGGTTAGATGAAGAAGCAGATACAGGTTCTGGAGACTCCGTAAGGGTGGTGCCAACCATCTTGGAGATAAGACTGCTGGAAAGACTGGGTCCCATAGGGCTTGTCTGAGCTGAGGGGCTGGAGCCTCTGAGACCTGAGGCCAAGTCTGGGTAGGTGGTGGATTAGTTGAGGGGCACAGTCTCTTCACCTCAGTCTCGGCACAGTAGGTTGAGGATTCAGGTGATCCTTGTCAGGATTTGACACACTAGCAATTTGGAATGCAGGACAGTCCTCACACCAGATACAAGGTATCTAACAGTCACCCAAAGATGTATAAGGAGCTACCAGCAGATGGCACCAAAGGCTTGCGTCAAAGGAAAGTCTCTGGCCAGTCGGGCAGATACCTGGGTCTCTCTCCAACTTGTCAGTGAGGTCTTTCAGGCCCCTGCTCTCCTTTTGACACCTCCCTCATCTTGGAACAGTCTTCTAAATAGTGTCTCTATCTCCCTCTGATTCATGCTCCTGGGCCTGCTGAATTCTGCTCCTACTCAGAATGGGACCTTTGAAAGCCAGCTGGTTGGAAGGTTTTGGGCTGTCTAGACACCCTCTGGAGTCCCTCCCAGAAATGTCCTTAGGGCCGTTTTGGATGGGTGTGGAGGTGAGAGGTGTCCCCTGGCATGGCCAAAGCACTACCTGTGTGGATGGGTTGCTCTCTCCTGGAAAGATCTTTGAAGGACATGGCCAGGCTTCGTGGTCTACAAGTAGGATCCCAGCACAGAAGGCTTAGGCAGGATGACTATTCAGAGTTCAGGGCCAATGCACTATCCCAGAGAAAAGGAGAAGGAGGAAGAGGCAGTTTGGGTGTCAGAGTACTTCTACCCCAAGAAACAGATATATAAGTTGCTAGGAGACATCTGGTTTATTGACATAGCTGTGGAGTCCCCACTCTCATCTCTGGGTCTGGGGCTCCATCCAGAGCTGGGAAATGCACCAGACACCAGCGAACAGGCTGGTGGAAATAGCCAGAGACATCTATTATCACAGGCTCTTTGGGTGGGATGGGACATTTGAAGTCAGAACCTATGTCTGGTGCATTCTTAGGTCTCAAAGAAGAAAGAATACAGCATACTCTATACCAGCAGGTCACCCAAGGCCTCCTGTCCTGTAGCCCCTGACCAGGTTGTTCCTGGGATGCTAGCAGCGTGAAGGGAGTGGGCAAATATGTAGGCAAGGACACCAGGCTGGTCAGCTGAGGGCTCAGGCCCATCCTGCAATTGGGGTACAGTGGATGCAGGGAAACGTGAATGTAGAAACAAGCAACACAAGGGAGAGCTGCGGAGTTGGGGCCCAGCATCGTTAAGGAACAAGGACCTTCATGTGCACCAAGAAGACCAGGGGAAGAGGCCTTGCCCACCGGGAGAGTCCTGGGGCCTTGGCAGCAGGTTGAGAAGGAACTGGCACTGCCAGGTACAGGTTTGGCTGAGGCTGGCCTTGGTTTTGGAAGAAGAGTATTGGGTTGGGGGTAGGGCTCGGGTGGCAAAAGAGCTACCCACAGGTGTAGCTAGGCTCATACACAGGACTCTGCCTGGAGGGCAGGTAAGCCAGTTACACCCAGCCCATCTGTGTCCTTGGTATAAAATAATACACATATAAAAATAATACTCCATGCATTTGGGTTGGGCCCATTACAGGTGCGGCGCCCCCTCTGACTCTGGTGAAGTGTGTTGGCTGGTATAGCTGTCCTCGGCCCTCCTGATCTTGTTCATAAGCTTCTCCAGTTCTGACCCACTTTGTTGTTTCTAGGAAAAAGAGATTGGACCTCAGCCGGGAGGTTGGGGAATAGAGAGGGTACAGGACAGGGCCCTGCTGTTTCCTGTTTTTCCAGTGACCTCAGGTGCAGGTGCTTATGCCCAGGAAGGAACTCAGAAGCAGGCAGGAGCTGCTCACCTCCAGGAAGGCCTTCTGAACTGTGAGCTGGCTGTACACGCGACTGCCCTCTTCTCCGCACACTTTTTTCAGTTCCTCCTTGTTGAGGGAGAAGAGCTGGGGTCCAGTTAAGATGCCCAGGTTCTCCACGATCCTAGGGGCAGGTGGGCGTGAGGGCGGGGCCATGGGCGGGACACTGTCCTCCAGGCCCCGCCCGCCCCACCGGCTGTGCACACGGGGCTCACCTGGCACTGAAGGCCTTGGCTTCCAGCCAGGCGCGGACCTCATCCGGACCTGACTCGAACGTAAGCGGCAGGTGCACTGGCTGGCTGCGCTCCACGCGGAAGTTGCGCTGCGGCTGTGTCTTGATGTGGCTGATCTTTTTCATGAGCTCGTCATTGACCTCGTCCATGTGGTGGATTAGCTCTGTGGGGCGCACGCTCTCAGCCCCTTCACTCGGACCCATTCTCTGCCTCCCCCCCCCCCATCCTATCACTTCCCTCCCCTGCCCCTCCCCGCACTTCTAACTCCAAAGTGGATCTACTCACCTTCTTTGTTCCCTGCGAAAATTGGGGGCAGTTTGTGGGTGGGGCTGGCTGGACCCCAGTATTTCTGGCCAGACTGCAAGGAGTGAGGAAGAGGTGAGGGGTAAGGTGAGGGGCTATTATATAAGGACTTACCCAGGACCCCAGATGGGTGGGTCAGCCCTTTCTTCCCTTGAGTAAGACCCCAGGAACCCACACAGCCCTTGGCCCAGCTTGGGGGCAGCAGGTTTCCGGGGATCAGGTTCAAATATCACATTGAGACCAGCTGCACCCCTAACCTTAGGGGCTCTGACTGTGCTGTAGACAGAATGGAGCCGTGGCAGGCGATCACCTGTTCCAAGGGGGCACCCACGTCCTCCTGCCGAGCTTCAGCCAGGATGTTGCAGGGCACATAGCCCGCCTGGCCACTGCGATTTCGTAGCTTCCACCACTGCCGGCCATCCTCCAGCACCTGCCAAGTGTCCAGATGTCTGTGAGACTCACCAACATCCTCGTGCAGACCTCAAATACTATTAGAGTCAGATGCTGGGGACACTTGCCAAACCCTTCACAGAGGGCCAAAGCATTGTCCAGGTATCTCAAGCACAGCTCTCTATCCTCTGGACATGTCTTGGCCTGATGGGCTACCCAGTCCCTGCCTGGCTTCCCCAGTCCTGGAGATAGGGTACCTCTTAACCTGATTCTGAATGCAGAGCTTCCCCCAGCCTGCTCCACTTTCTGTCCCTCAGTAGGTGGCCTGGATTCAGGTTAGGCACAAATAAGTTGGTCCAGGGTGGTGATCTTGGGTGGCCATGAATGACAAGCCCCTACTGGCTTCTACCGAAGGGCCACCCACCACAGTAGACCTTCAGGGATCCCCCAGACATCAGAAGGCAGCTCAGTGGCTCAGCCAGACTGTGGTGGGGGTCAGAGAGGGCACTGGAGGCCCGGTAGGAAGCCCAGGTCAAGCACACTGGGAAGATGGGTGGATTACAGACCATGGTCCCAGAACATGCCCCACTTCCCCTGTATAGCCCTGGTCCTTACCTCTAGGACCTCGTCCTTGAGCACAGACAGCTCATTGGCGTTTCGCGCTGTGAAATCATAGAGGATCTTGACATACTTGGTCATGGCTGGTGTCGCCTGGTAGCCCCTGCAGGACCAGGAAGAGTTGAGGCCCAGGGCTGGACAGAAGTCTTTTACTGCTTCCCAGCTGCAGCTGCCTCCCGTTCTGCTGCCCAGGTTGCAGTGAAGAGAGGCTGTGCTTCTCAGCCAGGAGTGGAAACTGTGACACTCCAGCAGGCAGGGGGAGGCGGGGAACAGACTCCAAGAGGCTGGCCCAGCTCAAACTATCTTGGGGAGTCTCTTGCCCTGCTCCTCAGAGGGACTAGAGCAAGAGGTGTGCCTAGGGAGTGACAGGGTCACATGTTCCCAGTTGACCACAGGGCTAGGAGATTTTCAGTTACAGCCCCTTAGAGATATTATGTGTCCTTTCTGGAAGTCCCCTTGCATCTCTGGAGCAGGGGTGAGCTCTGGCTAATGGTCCCCCCCCCCAGCCAGGTCATGTTCCTGGTCAGTGTGGCACTGGAGAGAGAGGAGGGGTGGGGGATCCAGGTCTGTGCCCAGTGTATTGATAGGCTGAGAATGTCCCATAAATATGATCCCAGTAGGGACACTGGATAGCAAGCTAAAGAAGCCCAAGGAGAGGGGTTCTCTTTGAAAAGGAGCCCTAGGACCACCAGGTAGACCCTGGGTAGGAGTAAGAACCAGAGGAGGGGGAGGTAAGAGGGATACCCCCATGTCTTGGGCTTCTGTTTAACTCACGGGGAGTGTGGGATGTGTAGTGGGGGAGGGGATAATCAGAGCCCCTTGCTCTGAGTCCCCAGCAGCACCACAGTGGGTGGTGCTTGGAGAAGTTGCTGGTGGTGTTTGTTTGTTTTGTGTAGCCCTGGCTGTCCTGGAACTCACTCTGTAGACCAGGCTGGCCTCGAACTCAGAAATCCTCCTGCCTCTGCCTCCCGAGTGCTGGGATTAAAGGCGTGCGCCACCACACCCGGCTTGGTTCAGTGAATTTCTAACCTTGATTTTAATTAATTAAAAATTTGACAGCGTCTCACTATGCAGCCATTGACTGCCTAAGACTCACAGAGATCTCTCTGCCTCTGCCTCCTGAGTCCTGGGACCAAAGGTGTGGGTTTCCACATCCAATCTCTGTCTCTTTCTAACACTGATTATGAAACAAGAAAGTATAAAAAGAAGTAATGTAGCCAGGCAACCAGCACTCAGAAGGCAGAGGCAGGAGGATTTCTGAGTTCGAGGCCAGCCTGGTCTACAAAGTGAGTTCCAGGACAGCCAGGGCTATACAGAGAAACCCTGTCTCGAAAAACAAAAAAAAAAAAAAAATTATATTAAAAACAAAAAGAAAGTTGGATTCTCATTTGGAAAATAACTATTTTACACCAGAATGGGGCATTTGACACCGTGTGGAGGTAGCTCACATGCAACAGTGTGTGGTGTTCACACTGTGGGGACTTACCTGTTAGCATGTGGGGAGCTGCCTGGTGGTGCAATGTCCTCTGGGGCTTGGGACTCGGAGGAGAGGCTGTGCTTTGGGGAATGTCGTACGGATAGTCGATTCTTGGGGGTCAGCTGTGGGGAAAGCAGGGAGCCTGGGCTTGATGTGGGGTAGTGGATGGGCTACAGTGACTGTGATCAGTCTTGGGACAAGGGACAAAGCTTGATGAATGTACTGTGACCCAGCAGCATTGAGGGAAAAGGGCCAAATGCCCAGGCAGGTGGTAAGCCAAGGTGACCTGGCATTGCAGGGGTTGGGGTAGAAGACATTGTTGCTTTAGAAGCCTTGAGGGTAGAAGCACGGGTGGGCTGGGGAGAAGCTCTGGGGAGGGGTGGGCATGGGCTGGGCTGGAGTTCTGACCTGATCACTGGGCACAGATGCCAGTCCTTCTACCTCCCAGGGAGCCTCCTGTAGGACATCCAGGGGTGGTTCCCAGCCGCTGCGGAACTTGGGCACGTAGAGTGGCACCTGTGGCTCCCGGGGCCATTCAGAGCTGTGGTCAGCAGAAGGTCAGTCGCATGCCCTGCTGGGACCAACCCACTCGAGACCTCTGTTTAGTTCACATCTTGCCCCTTCTCCATACCGAGGCCTCATCCAGGTCTCCCCCAGTGATTCCCACAGTGTCATCTCTTTGGGGACCAGGTGGCCACGTAAGAAGCTCACGGCATCAGTGGACAGCAAAGGGCTGGAGACAGAGCGTGCTATGTCGGGGCTGCCACATGTGTTGATGATCTAGACAGAGTGAGTTTAGTGGGGAAGCCCAGCCCACCAAAGCCACCAGACCCAGCCTACCCCCACCCACCACAGCTCTACAGGCCGGCCCTCAGGGATGGACTGTGGCCTCCTGGGAACCCAGACAGAGCTTGAGTATGCTAAGGTGGGCACTTGTTTCCTCCACCCCAAACCCATGTGGATCACTCTGTTGCCCCTGACCCCGCCCTGTCCCAGCCCCAGTCACCAGATCCAGAGGCCCGAAGAGGAAGTGCACCAGCTCGGCTGCACTGGGGTTTTGGATGTGCTTCTGCAGCTTCGCCTGGGGGTGGGAAGAACAAGCAGGTGACAGATGGCATGTGCGTGTGCGTGCATGTGTGTGGGCCCGCACTCCCAACACAGGGCGGGGCTGACTCACCAGCAGGTTGATGGCCAGCTTGGTTTTCTGGAAACAGTCAACAAACTCTCCCTCTGAGGGGGGGCGTGCCCGAAGTGTAAGGACACCCTCTGGCAAAACATGGAAAGTTGTGAGCCCTGGACCCCCGCTGAGTGCCTGCTGTTGGATGCTGTCCCCTTCCAGACTCTCCTTCCCTCCAGCTATTGTGTGCCTACCATTTCTTGCCCCAGCGTCCTCCAGCCCCTTCCCTATCACTCTGGTTGGTACCTGCTGGCCCCTTCTTGTTCTTCTTCTTCCCCTTTTTCCGCTGGTTCAACTGCTTGAAAGCCTCAGCTGCCTTCTGCAGCCGGGCCACGAACCATTCAATGTCATCCAGGGTACAGTTAAGGATTTGCTGAGGTTAGAAGAGGGACCAGGGGTCAGCCATGATCATCCCCCACCTACTGTGGGACACTCTGGAAACCATGAGCCAGACCCAGTGCCAACAGGAAGCAGGCAAGGATGGAAAAGCATTTTGGGAGGCTGGGCACCCACCGTCTCCTTCTCTATTCTCTGAGCCAGCACAGCCCGTGGCTCCTCGTCCTGGGATTCCCTACGGCGATAGCCTGTTGGGGGAGGGGGTACAGAGCAGCTGCTGAAGGGTTCTCCATTAAATCCCAAATGGAATCCCCACCCATCCCTCAGCCTACCTGGTTCACTGAATGGCACTGGCAAGGGCAGGCCCACACGGTTCTTGGCCTGAGGGGAATCTCCCGGCTGTCGCTGGAAGGGAATGGGGGCTGGGCTCTGTGGAGGGGGCAAGATAGACTGCCGCTGGCGGATCTTCTCCTGGTGTCCCCTAGAGGGCAGAGGAAGACATAGCTCAGCCTGGCCATGGCCCTTCTGCTGGGTGCTGCCACCCTGCTGCCCTCACATCCCAGGCTATTGTGCCCCAAGGAAAAGGGCAAGATCCCTCACTTTATACACCCCCAGGGCCCTACTTTAGGGTCTGTGGTCTCATCTTCTTCCCCAGCCGGTAGTCAGCCAGGGCACTCTCAATGTCTTCCTGCACAAGTTCCGCCTGGAGACACAGGGGTGTCAAGTCAGCTTGGCCAACTGGCGTCATGCCCACCCCTGGCTGTCTGCCTTACCTCCACCTCGTCACAGTGAAAGAAGTGGATGTCGGGCTTGTTCTGGTCTGAGTCCTGGCACACCAGCAGCAGCACAGAGGGGTAGCGCAGCTGGTTTAGCACTGTCTGGCTGTGCTGCACAGTGGGCAGTGGAAAGTTCTCCAGCTCTTCCTGTGGGAGGGTATACAGTGGGTCAGCCTTGCCTGACAGGCCTTGGATGTGGATGTAGGCTACCATCATGATAAATAGCGCTATGTATGTGGCTGAGAAACACACTGACACCCCAGCAATGGATTCTTGTGGCCACGGTATGTGGAATATACTCCCCAGATAGGAACACATGTGTAACTTTCACAGGTGTAAAGCAGGAACACTGCCCACACCTGGCCCATCGACAGGGACATAGACACTAATTGGGGATGCCCTCGAGCATAGGCCCTGGGGCACAGCTGTATCTCGCTTGATACCCAGCAAGGCTCTTCCAGAGAACAGTGCTGCCCTGGTTGCTTAGCAACCTAGCAGGTGCAGAGCTAAGCCAGTCTAGGTTGCCAAAAGTGGCCCAGACTCTCAGCTGGGTCCAGCTTTCCCTGACTGCCCTCGGCTCAATTCCCTTACACAGACCAGCATGCCACACACATCTGGATGAACTGGACATCTGGCCCTGCCTCTGTCCGTCAGCTCCCTGTACCTGCTGTTGTCAACCAGTACCTGGGACTCAACATCCAGCAGTCGCAGTGACTTGTCGTTCACCTGCAGCAGGACTTCCTGGGCCCAGACCTTCTCCTTGGAGCTCAGCTGTACCAACTTCCGGATGGCGTCATCCACGGAGGCAATAGCCTCACTCTTGTCCATAATGAATGTGGCCAGGTGCTAAGGGAGAGGTCAGAGGTCACTGCCAGGCACAGCTCTTCTACTACTTAAACCCTGGGCACAAGAGGGGACAGTCTGGGAGCCTCAGCCAACTGGGGATCTGAAGGGCCACAGCTACACCTTAGTCGGGAGAAGTCATCTTTCTGCTCTGGTGTGTGCCTTTGTGGCTTATGATTGCTGACTAAAGTCCTCAAAAACTTTTAGACTGGGACAGGGGAGATGGGCCAGTGGTTAAGAACAGTAGCTGGCTGGGCAGTGTTGTTGCACGCCTTTAATCCCAGCACTTGGGAGGCAGAGGCAGACAGATTTCTGAGTCTACAGAGTGAGTTCCAGGACAGCCAGGGCTACACAGAGAAACCCTGTCTCGAAAAAAAAAAAAAAAAAACCAAACCAAAAAACAAACAAATAAAAGAACAGTAGCTGTTCTTTCAGATCAGCGTTCAGTTCCCAGCACCCACATGGCTGCTCACAATCCTCTGTAACTCCAGTTCCAGGGGACCTGATGCTCTCTTCAGACCTCTACAGCCACAAGTCATACATGTAGCATACAGACACATACATGCAGGTAAAACACCCATACATGTGAAATAATAAAATTAAACTATTTTCTAGACTTGGCTGGATATGGTAGTACATGCTTTTAATCCCAGCACTCAGGAGGCAGAGGCAGGCAGATACATCTCTGTGATGCTGAGGCCAGCCTGATTCACATAGCAAGTTTCAGGCCACCCACTGACACCCTGTTTCATATATATATGAGAAACATTTAACGCAGGCTGATCTCAACTGAGACTTGCTATGTAGCTGAAGATGACCTTGTATTCCTGATTCTCCCAAGTGATGTGATTGCAGGCTTATGCTGCCATATTTGTACGGGTCTGTGGTACTGAGGGTCAAACCCAAGGCTTTGTGCATATTAGGTAAGTACTGTACACACTGAGCCGCATCCCAAGATCCTCACCCCTTTTCTGAAGGGAGGTTCCACTCTGTAGCCCAGGCTGGCCTATAATTCACTATGTAGCTCAGAATGTCCTCAAACTTACAGTAATCCTTCTACCTTAGCTTCCTGGGGTTTCGCTCTCCTTGATTTCGGCTAGTTTTCTTTTTATTTCCTTTATTTTTATTTTATGTTATGATTGTTTTTGCCTGCATGTATGTATGTGTATAACATGTTTGTGCCTGGTGTCAGGGGAGACCAGAGGAGGGTATTAGCACCGCTGGAGCCAGAGGTAGAGGGAGTTATGAACTGCCTGATGTGGGTGTTGGGAACCAAACTTGGGTTGTCTGTAAAAGCCATCTCTCCAGCCCTCGGCTAGTTTTGTTTATATTTATAAAGAGTTCACCATGCAGTTGAGCAGTGGTAGTGAAGCCTTTTAATCCCAGCACTCAGGAGTCAGAGGCAGGTGAATCTCTGCAACTTAGAGGCCAGCCTGGTTTACAGAGCAAGTGACAGGACAGCCAGGGCTATACAGAGAAACCCTGTCTTGAAAACAACCAAACCAAGATAAAAAGGTAACACCTAACAAAATAACTGAAGGAAAGGAGTACCAAGTCTACAGAAGAATAAGCAAGTTTTTAGTACAGCTTAAAATAAATTATTTATTTTTGTACATGAATGCTGTATTTGCCCACAAGACAGAAGAGGGCATCAGATCCCATTATAGATGATTGTTAGCCACCATGTGGTTGCTGGAAATTGAATTCTGGACTTCTGGAGGAGCAGATAGTAAGTCCTCTTAACTGCTGAGCCATTCCTCCAGCCCTGGAGTAGGATTTTAAGACAGTG
Source organism: Mus caroli (assembly GCF_978045245.1). NCBI lineage: Eukaryota > Metazoa > Chordata > Mammalia > Rodentia > Muridae > Mus > Mus caroli. Next base: position 4,005,329 of record NW_028227263.1, read on the forward strand.
TCTCACTATATGGCCCAGGCCCTTGAATTCACAACTCACTTCTTGCCCAAACTTCCTTGGTGCCGAGATTACAAGTGTGTGCCACCACACTGGGTTATAAGTAACTTTTTTATTTTTATATTTTATTTATTTATTTTGAGACAGGGTCTCACTGTTGCCCTGGCTAGTCTAGAACTCAGAGAACCATCTACCTTTGCCTCCCAAATGTTGGAATGAGAGGCAAGTGGGTACACACCCAGCCACTTAATCTAGTCTATTCATTTATATATCTGTTTAGTTGCTTGCTTGCTTGCTTGCTTGCTTGCTTATTTATTTATTTATTTATTTATTTATTGAGAAAGGGTTCTCTGTGTATCTCTGGCTGTCCTGGAATTCACTCTGTAAACTAGGTTGACCTTAAACTCAGGGATCTACCTGCTTCTGCCTCCCAAGTGCTGGGATTAAAAGAGTACGTAACCAACACATGGCTTGGGTATTTTATACTTTTTTTATTTTACTTTATTTGGTTTTGAAGACAGGATCTTACTGTGTAGCTCTGGATGTTCTAGAACTTGGTCTGTAGATGAGGCATTGAACTCAGGGATCCACCTGTCTCTGCTAGGATTAAAGGTGTGCCATGCCACTATGCCAGGCCTGCCTGCCTTCCTTCCTTTCTTTCTTCCTTCCTTTCTTTCTTTCTTTCTTTCTTTCTTTCTTTCTTTCTTTCTTTCTTTCTTTCCTTCCTTCCTTCCTTCCTTCCTTCCTTCCTTCCTTCCTTCCTTCCTTCCTTCTTTCTTTCTTTCTTTCTTTCTTTCTTTCTTTCTTTCTTTCTTTTTCTTTTTCCTTTCTTTCTTTTTTTTTTAAAGCAGAGTGAATGGACCTTTATCATGAAAAACAAATCCTGGTTTCAAACCAGAAATAATCTCTTCTTTTTTGTTTGTTTTGACAGGGTGTTGCTATGTAGCTCTGGCTAGCTTGGAATTTGACAAGTGGCCCAGGCTGGCTTTGAACTTGTAGTGGTCCTCTTATCTCTGTCTTCCAAGTGCTGCTGGGATTACAGCCATGTGACACAACACCCTTGTTTGGTGTGTGTGTGTGTGTGTGTGATATATGTGTGTGTGTGTACCAGTACCTGGTGCCCATGGAGGTCACACTAGGGCATCCGATCCCCTGGAACTAGAGGAACCACCATGTGGATGTTTGGAACCGAACCCAAGTCTTCTGGAAGAGCAAGCACTCTTAACTCTGAGCCATCTTTCCAGTCCCCGGTGTAACTTTACAAACTTGAGTTCTTTGTAAAAGCAACAAAACTCTTAACCAGTCTCTCCAGCCTCACTAACGTAACTTTTTAACAAAGTGAAATGCAGGAAGCCTGACTGAATAAAAATATGCAAACTGACACTCTTAGGAGACCATTGTTTCAGGAATGAAATGACTATTGAGTTTTGCACATTCTCCTATCCATTGCCCAAAGTCCCTGTGAGCTGCACTTGTGTGTTTGGACAGAGAAGCCGTGCTCTCATCCAGCTCCTGCCCAGCCTCTTTACTGACAAATTAGTGACACCTTGAAAAGCATCTGTATGAATCTACCCCTAGCAAAACTACTGTAGGTAACCTGCGCAGATGCAAGATTTAGGCCAGCTTGCCGGCTGCAAACAGGTTCAACAATGAGTAGGCAGAAACGCAGTGGGATGAGAGACAAGTCTTCCATTTGTAGCAGGCAGGGTAAACACTAAAACGAAACGCCTCACAACTAACAAAACAAAGTCATGCTGCTAGGCGACCAAAGGAGTCTCAAGAAAGGCTACAAGACCGAAAGCACAGAGGTTTTTGACCTTGGTGGAATTAGAGCAGAGATCAATACAAAAAACTTCAGCAGGGTGTGGTAGAGCAAGGCTGTAATCTCAACACTAGCAAGATAGCAGACAGAAGAACCTGGAGTTGAAGGTTCACTTCATCTACACAGTGTTCAAGGCTAGCTAGTCTGGGCTTTATGGAGCCCTGTCTCAAAAACAGTCAAACAAATAAATAAAAACTTTAAAGAATTCTCAAAGCTGGGCATGGTGATGAATGCTTGTGATCCCTCTGCTTGGGAGATGGAAGCAGGGAGATCAGGCGGTGCAGGCCAGGCTGGGCCAGAGAGTGAAACCTCAGAAACGTGAATAAACGATGGATGGGTGAATGGCATATGGAAAACATGACTTATGGGTCAAAAATGAAGTCATAGCCCAGACAAATGGTAGTGCCTCATGGCTTTAGTCCCAGTACTCAGAAGGCTGAGGGCAGTGGGTCTGTCTGAATTCCAGGACAGCCTGGTCTATGAGTTCCAGGTCAGCCAGAGATACATAAACCTTGTCTCAAAAAAATCAAAGAAATGAAAAACAGAACAAAACAAAACCCAAAATGAAGTCACAAAGAAAATGTAAGAAGATTAAAACATATTTGGAGCTTAACAAAGCAGAACAAAATGAAAACAGGCACTTGGGGTTGGGGAGATGGCTCAGCAGTTAAGAGTACTGCCTGCTCTTCCAGAGGTCTTTAGTTCAAGTCCCAGCACCCATATGGTGGCTCATAGCCATCTATAAGGGATCAGGTGCTTTTGCCACCTGCGGATGTATATGCAGCAGAGCACTCATACATTACATTTTAAAAATTGATAAAGGAAGAAAACTACTCAAGATCGATGATCTCAGCTTTTGCCTTAACAAGCTAGAAACACTGCTGGGGTGTGACTTAGTGGCAGGATCTTGTCTAGTGTGCACAAGACCCTGGGTTCCATCACCAGCAAGGATGCTAAATAAACAGTGCCAAAAGAGCACACCATAAAACAAGACCCAAAGGAAATGGAAGAAACCTGAGGGCAAAAATCCACAAACTAGTAAACCATAAACACAGAAATTTAAATAAAGTCCAAAGTTACCCCCTTAGCAAGAGTAAATAGAGGCAACAGTGACGTCTGAGCAGGACACAGTAGGTGATGTCTTCCTACAATCACAGCTCTCTGGGAGGCAGACGCGTGTGGGAGCAGGAGGATCAATCCAATTCAAAGCCAGCCTGGACTATATAGCATGTTCTAGGCTTGCTAGGACTAACCTGAAAGACCCTGCCACAAAAACAAAACAACAATGGCAAAGAAGTAAACAACTACAACAGTAATCAGACACCAACCAACCAAACACACAAGCAAACAAAAGGACCTGCTGATTTTCAAAAGCCCAAAGGAAAGAAGGAACATTACAAAAAAATCACACAGACATGAGAATGAAACTTCTCAACAAAGGGAATCTTGTAGGCCAGCCATGGTGGTGTACACCTTTAACCACCTTTAATCCCACCACTCAGTGGGCAGAGGCAGGACAAGCCAATGCTACAGAAAAACCCAGTCTTGAAAAGATCAAAAAACAAAAATAAAAAACAAACAACGCTGCTCCCCACCCCCAAAGGAAATCTTGCATTCAGAATGCTTCAGTGGTAAACCCTAACAAATATTTTTGTAAGAAACAATACAAACTTTTTTTTTTTTTTGGTTTTTCGAGACAGGGTTTCTCTGTATAGCCCTGGGTGTCCTGGAACTCACTTTGTAGACCAGGCTGGCCTCGAACTCAGAAATCCACCTGCCTCTGCCTCCCGAGTGCTGGGATTAAAGGCGTGTGTTACCACACCCAGCTTTTTTTTTTTTTTTTTAAATAAAGGACAGAGGATAACTTCTCCACTCACTGTCTTAGGTCAACATAACCTGATCTGTAAGTCTGACATGGTTATTATATAGAAAATTGAGGGCTGGTGAGATGGCTCAGTGGGTAAGAGCACCCGACTGCTCTCCTGAAGGTCCAGAGTTCAAATCCCAGCAACCACATGGTGGCTCACAACCATCTGCAATGAGATCTGACACCCTCTTCTGGAGTGTCTGAAGACAGCTACAGTGTACTTACACATAATAAATAAATAAATCTTAAAAAAAAAAAAAATCACACTGGGACCAACTGCGGGAGACAGATCCACTTTAAAAAAAAAAGAAAAAAGAAAATTGAGGTCAGTGTCTCTAACAGACATTTGTCTTCTAAAAAGTCTTCAGGACTGAGGAAATAGTTCTGTGGTTAAGGGTACATTTTGTCCTTGCAGAGGAGCAGAGCTCAATTCTCAGCTCCCGGGTCAGGCAGCTCACGACTGCCTAGAACTCCGCCTTCCTCTCTGACCTCCTTGGACACACACACACACACACAGATACATGTACATACATATAAGTACTAATACAAATTTTTAAAAATCTTCAGTTAAATGCTTGCAAACAGCCTATGAATACATACAAAATATCTTTTCTTTTCCTTTTGCAATACCGAGGATTGAATCTAGGACCTCATGTATGCTAGGCAAGTATCTTAATACTGAATCATATACCCCAGCTCCATTAAAAACTATTATTCATCTCAGGGCTGGGTATGGTGGTGCACTCTGTTAGTCCCGGTATTCAGAAGGCAGATCTCTGTATGCCTGAGGCCAGTCTTGCCTACACAGCAAGGTCTAGGACAGCCTGAGCTTATCTGAAAAAAAACAAATATTTATTTATTTATTTTTTTATTATCCATCCATCATCCATCCACCCATCTGCTTGTGTGTTTTCCTGTGCATATGTGTGTGTGTGCTTGAAGTTCATATGTGCATGCAGCCACCCATGGAGGCCAGAAAACGGCATGAGATCTCTTGGAACTGATGTTGTAGGTGCTTGTGAGTAGTCATATGTGTGCTGGGAATTGAACCCAGGTCCTCTACAAGAGCAGCAAGTGCTTTTAACCACCCTGCCATCTCTCTAGCCCCAAACCATTTAAAAATACTTTTTTCAAAACTATTTTTAATTATGTGTAGGTATGTGTGTCTGCATGTGGGTATGTGCACATGAATGCTGGTATCTGTGGAGGCTGAAATTATAGTTAGCTGGCCTTGAATTCCTAATCCTCCTGATGCTACCTGCTAAGTGCTAAGATATACAGTAGGGCCACCATACCCAGTAGGGTAATATATTTTGCTTGGTTTATCTTTTTTTCTTTTGAGACAGGATCTCTCTGTATAGCCCTGACTGTCCTGGAACTTACTATGTGGGCCAGGCTGGCCTTGAACTCACAGAGATTCTCCTACTTCTACCTCCTAAGTGCTGGGATTAGAGTGTACTGCCATGGCCAGCTGTTTGCTTCATTTTTGAGTTAGGGTCTTACTCTGTAGTCTAGGCTGGCCTGGAGCTTGCTATGCAAACAGCTAGCCTTGCATTTGTGGTGATCCTCCTGGCTCTGCCTCTAAAGGCTGGATTATAACTGTGAGCCAATACACCTGGAAGACATCTTGAATAAATCAATATATGCCAAATACCAAAGTTTATTCAGCATTTGGAAATTTTTCTTAGTTCTTAGATTTTTTTTTTCAAGACAGAGTTTCTCTGTGTATCTCTAGCTGTCGTGGAACTTACTCTGTAGATTAGGCTGGCCTCAAACTCAGAGATCTGCCTGCCACTGCTTCTAGGGTGCTAGAAATAAAGGCATGCACCACTACTGCTTGGCTCAGTATGGGTCTTTATGTAGACCAGGCTGGCCTCAGATTCATAGAGACCCACCTGCCTTTCTCAGTCTTCAGGGCTGAGATGAAAAGTGCATGCCACCATACCTAGCTTCTTTAAAAACAAAGACAAAAACTTGCATGTTTGTGTGTGTGTGTGTGTGTGCTTGTGCATGGGTGCTCATAGAGGCCAGAAAGGGGCCAAGATCCTCTTGATCTGAATTTATAAATATTTCTGAGTAGCCCAACGTGGGTGTCAGGGACTAAATTCTGGTCCTCTGAAAGAGCAGCAAATGTTCTTCAGCTCTCAGCTGTCACTCCAGCTCCAGATATTTCTTTTCAAACAATATAATTGTCTGTGAAGAAAGTCTGGTCTACAAGGAAATCATTAAATTCACCAAAGTCTCAGACAACCATACCAAAGCTCTCTTTTTTAGCTTATGTAACTGGCAGATAATTAGACGATGAAGTTTTAAAAATACAATCTATGGTGCACATACTTTGGTGGTCACCACAGCTGTTTACCTAGGCTAAGATTCTATGAGCAAGAGGGACATTATGCCAAGTGGTGAAAACCTAGTCAGCTCCCCAGAACTTGTGAAGTCCGGAGAAACTACTACTGCCACTTTATTACACCAGCATGATCCCTAGCTACATTCTAAATATTTGTCCTTACAGCCACAGGCAAGTGTAGTTCTCATCCTTCAACAAAGAAACTTTCCTTTGCAACAAAAGGGGACCATTGCAGAAAACCACAACCAATCAAAATGGAGAGCTGTAAACCCCGGTCCCAACGATAAATCTACAAAACAGCTCCCACAGGAAGCATTGTAGACAAAGGGACAGAAAGAACTGTGGAAGAGCAAGGGGATCAGGAGTTTGCTGTGAGACTGTGTCTCCTAGGGGTGTCAGAAGCTACACCCATCACATCTCACCAACATGACTGCCAAACATGAGATTAACAAGGACAACAACAGTAAACGTTCCAAAGTGGATGGGGAAAACCCACCAGGCCTCAGCATTAACCATACACCAAGACCTACAGGCAAGTGAGGAATGCTGAGGGCTGAAGAGATTGGCTTCCCTAAGGCACAGCACACCAAGAGGTTATCCCATACCAAATGGTCAACCCTGAAAGCATACACACCAGTAACACTGTATAGACTGAGCAAGTTGCATATTCAGGAATATACATGTATATACATGCATATGTATATATGTAACAGCAATTGATGGGGAAAAAAAGGCCATGAATTTGAAAGAGAGCTAGAAAAGATACATGGGAGAATTTTGAGGAAGGAAAGGGAAGGGGGGAAATGGTGTAATTATATTATAATTTCAAAAAATGAAAAGGGACTGGAGAGATGGCTCAGTGGTTGTGAGCACTTTTGTTCTTGCAGAGGACCCTGGTTCCATTCCCAGGATCCACATGGCAGCTCACAACTGTCTGCATCTATAGTTCCAGGGAATTTAATGCCTTCCATGGGTACCAGACATGCATGTACTGCACATATATACATACATACATACAGGGCAAAACATTCATACTATAACATAAATAAATCTAAAAAAAATTTAAAACAGCACCAGAAAAAGTAAAAAGCAAAACAAAACAACAACAACAATAAAAAGTGCCATTTGTGCCAGGTATGGTGGTACATGCCTTCAGTGCCGGCACAGGGAAAGCAGAGGAAGGTGGTGGATTCCCTGGAAATCATCCTAGTCTAAATGGCAAGTTCCAGGTCAATTAGGGTTGCATAGTGAAACCCTGTCCCAAACCAAAACTGAAACCAAAGCAACATTAAAACCACACTCCTATTTATGTGGTGAACATGACATGATAACCACTGTGCTAGGGAAACCTCTCACAATGCCATTTGTAAGCTAAAGAATAATTTAAATATAAATATGACCACCAAAGTGAAAATCAGAAAACACTGTTAAAAAAAATTAAAGAAATCTTAATAAATGGAGAAACATCCCATGTTAGTAGATGAGAACACACAACATTGTTAAGATGCCAATTCTCCCTAAACTGATAATAGGTTGGACTCAATGCCAATCAAATGTCAGCAACATGCTTAATTAATTAATTAGAGACAGGGTCTCAAAAATAAAACAAAATAAAGTCGATCATGGGTCTAGATGCAAAAGATTATGCTACCTTGAAAACACAGAAATCTTCAATAGTAGGCTTGCTTAGTCTTCTCACTAGCAGATTAACAAATAACCAGAAAAGAAAAATGGGTATATGGCTAGGTGCCTCCAAATCAAATATGTCTGTTTAATCAAAAGATGTTGACACACATTAGCTAACAAATTACCAACTGGAGGAAGGTTTGCTTTTAGCTTTTTTGTTTTTGTTTGTTTTGAGACAAGGTTTCTCTCAACATGGTTTTCTTAAAATGAAGCAAGAAACAAAGGTGGTGGTGGACCACGGGATCTCCTGGGTAGGGTAAATTTCTCAAAAAGACAAGTGTTGGGGATGCAAGACAGATCAGCATTGCTAGGGATTAGGATGGGGTGGCTTTGGACACAAGGGGCTCTGAAAGTCACCTAGGAGAGATGGGACTGTTTTATGTCCCAGTCTGATAGTAACAGAACTGTACCATCCATTTATTTATTGTAAAAAAAAGTCAGGAAAAGGTCAGAAAAAGCAAGCACAGCTCTGAATGCTTCTCAGCTTCCTTCTCTGGGCCTCAGTCTTTTCATCAGAGAGCAATAGAGAAACCTGACAGAAACGTCTGCCTCTGCCCCCGAGCAGGAAGGAAAGGTTCCTGCAGCAGTGGGGCAGCGTCAAGCAGGATGGATCAAAGTCCAGGAGCCAGGCTGGATGCCCCACGTAGTTCCTCACCAAGGAGGACAAAGTTCCACTTCAGAGAACGAACGGTGGCACACCGTAAAGGAAGAGGTCATTGCTGACCCTTCTGTGCCTCCATGCCCTGTCCTTGGGCACTGAGTGGCTGTGGTCACAAGATCATGGCCCATTGACCCAGGTGGGTGGGTGGTCAGAACCTTGATCGCCTAAGAGAGCAGGGTTGAGGAGCCATGGAGATTCCTGATGGCTCTTTTGGTCTATTCTACAGACAAGGAGGTAAGGTTCTGAGGATAGCAGCCTGCCTCACTTCTGGGGTAAGGGTCCTGGGTAGAGTGGGGAGACGAAGAGAGCCAGCAATACATGAGACCCATTGGGAGTGCTGGCTGCTCAGGGGCTCCTCTTTCTACTTCTCTGTCATTCCTCACCACTATCTTATAAGCTCAGTTTATGGCCAGAAACCCAGCTAGCTCCCAGTCTCAGGAAAGCCATTAAAACATAGTTCTTGAATTCTCAGCAAATTAGAGGTGACCAGGAGAAGGGCCACTCAAGCTGGCAGCTGGTCAAAGGGCACAGGCTATGTCTAGACTCAGCCTTGCTATCCAGGCTCTCTGTAGCTCTCAATAAAGAGTGTCTTTGTTCCATCATGTTCCTCCCAGTGCAGTTCCTTGTTTTGGGGCCAAGATGACAACTTCCTTCCATGGTCTTTTCCGAGCTGCCCAGCGACATAGGTGATGTCTCAGCGCCCTGGCTGCTGTGGGCCATGGGTACCAACCTACAGAGAAGGGTCTGAGCAGGCCCTGCTATGGCTATGAACTCCCTCAGCCCTGAGGAAGCCGTTTCCCCACTATGGCTGGGTCCAGGACCAGCGCAGTGCAGTCCTTTGCTCTCTCTTCCCAACTTCTCCCTGAGCCTCAGTTTCTCCACCTGTCCCTGGAAATATGGGGGTTACTTCCTGGTCCTCACCTGCACGTGATACTGTGAAGTCTCGTGCATGATGACGTTGGAGTTGGAGTACTTCTTCCTCTGCTCTGGATAGAGACACAGATGTCATGCACCCCAAAGAGTAAGACCCAGTCTAGAAGGACGTGACCCCCAGGGTCCACAGGGGAGAACAGTGTCGAGATGAGAGGTGTTGCTCTTTGAACCCCTGAAGGCTGAGAAGCTCCTGTGGGACAGGGAGGAACCCCAGGAAAGCCTCTGGGGACCCCCAGGAGAGGAGAGGAACCCCAGGAGAGGCCCCCTGGGGACCTGAAGCTTTAGAAGACAAGAGACTTATTCAGAATGGGAGGGGGCAGCCTCTCACTGAGGATCTGTTTGGGTGAGGGACAGGAAATGTAGTCTTCTCTAATGGAGGCTGCCCACCCTCCTACGGAAGGGGCCCGGGGCCAAGGATTTCCTATCCTACAAGCTATCACGGGAACATGCCTCCTCTCTGGAGTTCTTGCTTTCCAAGGCTCCAACTTCCAGCATTTAGTAACCAGCGTCCAGAAGCACAAGTTAAGGGCATAGTTGGGGAGGGGCATGGGCAAGCAGAAGTAGCCTAGTCCACTGGAGCAGATACCTGGCAGCTGGGTCCCATCTAACCCCACCTACTTGATCAGATTGCAGGGCTGCACAGTGGAATCAATATTAATGCTCCCTGAATTATTCGTAAAGGCCTCTCCCCTTACAGCAGAGTGGAGAATGTTTAGTAGCCAGGAGCCTTGCGGATAGATATCCAGAATTCTCAGTGAAGTAGGGTCCAGAGGCCTCCTCTGAGCCCTTAGAATTTCCCTGGGCTAGAGCTCAGCCCCGGAGTAGGCAGGGATGAGACCGCCATGGTCACGTTCATCCTCCTTAAGTCCATACCATCCTTAAACTTCACTCACCAAACAGGTCCTTTGCGCTCATCCTGGGCACACCATCAGACCGGCCCAGACTGCCGCTGCAGCGGGAGAGGCAGGTGAGGGCAGGGCTCATGTCACACCCCTCCCTGGGGACTTGAGGCGGTAGGACAACACTTACTTGGCAGCTCCTGGGCAGCAGCTCATGGATGCTGACTGGCTCATGGCGTTCCCAGTGGTAGCCAGTGTCAGGGAGGGCAGACCTAAAGACAGAAGAGCTCAGCTGACCCTTTCTCCTGGCCAGGCTAGGCCTGGGTCTCCTCTCTTATTTCTTTCTGCCCCGCATGCTAGAACTCTCAGTGCTGGGCCAGAGTCCTCAGGGGATCTCTAGGAAGCAGAGTTCTCCAGGCCCATGCTGGTGGTGGCAATGGAGACTCATCTGGCCTAGGACCTTTGGTTCTCTGCAAGGGTGTTCCTAGAAACTGTCAGGGAAGCTCTGATGGAGGGGATGGGTGGGGGATAATCTGAGAGAAGATGGTTCCTTCAAAAACCCTGAGGCAGTGAGAGAGGAGAGGGTAAGGCTGGAGACCTAGGAGGGCACAAAGTATAGGTGGACCCCACTACTCCTCCCTTGCCCCAGGCTTCACTCCTAGGGACCCCTGCATACATATATGTGTGGGATGCTCACAGAGGCCGGCTCCCCCAGATCCAGCAAAGAGACCAGCTCTTATCTCCCTCTTGGGAGACCCTGGAGAGGATGGTTATAGGGCAGAAGTTTTGGGGGTGACTGGCCCCCCCTGGTAAAAACCCAGGTGACTATATACAAACAAGGCCTCTTCAGAAGTAGAATTCCCAGCTCAGACTTCCCCTGGGTACATTTTGGGGAAATTGAGGCATGGCCATGAATGTGAGCAAGCTTTCCTTACAGGCTCGACCTGAGCCCTTCTCTGGATACAACAGAATCTGGTGGGCTGGGCCAGCCTGACATTAACTGAGGGACGTAGAGAGACCTTCAGTGACAGGCTGCCGTTACGCCACTGGAATGACAGGTCGATAACATTTCTGTCTGTCCTTCTGAAGTTCTATGGCCAGCTCTTCCTAAGGACCCACATATAGGTCTACCTTTGTCTGATATTACTAACAAGGCCACCATCCTTCCTAGCTTCAGCATTTGAGTCTGCTAGGGTCAGGCCTTCAGCCAGGAGACTGGTATGAGGGCTCAGGAGTAGGCCTGTAGCACTCTAGTATTTTCTGGTTTGCCCAGGTCTTGAGGGGTGGGCTACCAGGAGGCGAGGACCGTAGGCCTTAGCTATTACCTTGACCAGCTTTCTGGCCGCTCCCCTACCCCCAGCCGAGGTCCTAGCTTATAAGAAGAGGCTGGGCCAGATTTCTAGGTCCACCTATCCATGGAGAATGTCCGGAATGCACATGACCTCAGTAGGTGAGCCCCGGTGTTTGCTTAATGGGATTCCTGGCTAGCTCAGCCAAGGGCACCAGGCACGTGGGACCAGGAATACACACACCAGGACAAAACAAACTGCTAGAGACCCAGGCCTGAAGGCACACAGACTCTGAACAGGCTTGGACACGCAGCCCTGCCCTTGGGGATATCTAGGCCAGGACCTTAGGACTAGGTAGGAGGGATAAGGCTGGGGCTACCTCTACCCTGCAAAAGGTTCCCTCCCTGGAGGCTTCTAGAGCTGAAGTGGAGTAGGGAGGCAGGAAATCCAAACAATCCATTGGTGGCAAAGATGTAACACCCAGGCCTACAAGGCCTGGGGGCTCGGGCTGGTTTTACTGTAGCCACTTTCCGGGTTGAAGGGAGGCCCAGCATGTTAGAGCATTTGGTAGGTTCAGCAGTGGAACAGGAGGAGGCCCCGGCAGGGCAAGGAGGGCGGAGGAACTGGCTCCAAGTTCAAATTCCAGCTCTCCACACTGAGTGACCTTGGGGAGGGGTCGGCTTAGTCACCTGGGCTCTTGGCTGTCCTTGTGGGAGCTGGGTGTGGTCCTGGAATGGGAAGGGGGAGTCCCTTAGGACCTGGCTGGGTCCTAATCTGGGGACAAAGTTCAGGAAATCATCAGGTGGGAGCAACAGAGGCTGAGATGAACCAGAAAGTTGTTTGTGGGAAGGGATGGGTGCATCTGAAGAGACCCAGGCAGGCTGGGAGGGAGTAATGGGCAAAGCAGCGACAGCTCCAGGAGAGGTCCACGCACAAAGTAGGACCACTGAGAGTCTAGGGTGGGAAAGGCCCCAGCAGCCAAGGAGGGCTGCACAGGGGACACAGCAGAGGTGAGCTGTGGACATGTTTTGCCCTTTCCTGCCTCCAGCGATAGTTTTATGTAGTATCGCAGACTTTTCAGTCCCGGGCAAGCTATGGATGTTCATAGCCCCTCCCACCAGCTGATCCCCAACCCCCACATCTATTCCCATCTCCCACCCTCATCCCCTGAGAGACCACACTTCAACTTTGACCTGAAGACTGACTGACTCAGCCTGATGTTTCCCAGGCTCTGGGTTTCTTTTGAGCTCAAACAGCCAGAAAAAGGCCCACCTTTAGGCCCTGGGTGGTATGTCAGGTCAGATCCTGAAGGAGGTCGAGCCTGCTGGATGAAGGCCCTCCCTTCCTCACCACCTCTCTTGTCAACTGCCAGGTTCCCCTCATCCGCCCCAGGGCTGGGAGGGGGCCGGGACCAGGGCGAGTGAGTCACACACCGCTGGCTTAAAAATATCACGAACCACTGGCCACCACCCGCTGGACCGACCGGGCTTTAACCGAGCGGTTCTTGTGCTAAAAGCCCAAGGAAGGGTCAGGCCCGGCCTCTCCCCCAAGTTCCTACGTCCCTTGCCACACTCGCAGCCCCCCTAACTAAGGTTTAGCTGTCCCGAGTCCGGCGATCCGATCCGGGCCATCCCAAACCTCACTCTCAGGTGCTCTCAGCTCCCTGTTCTGGCTTGCCTTCCAAACCAAGCGCCCGGACCCAGAGTCCGGAGCGAGAGCTCTACATCTCACGGCCATTCTGGGAAACTGAGGCTCAGATTGGCAAATTCCCTGGCTGAAGTGCTCACCTGCGCTCCGTCCCTCAGCGCCTGTGCTTGGTTAGGCCCCTCGGTCAGCTTGTCCGCCCGCTGTCTGTCAGAGCCTCTGCGGAGCTCCCTCTCCCGGGACAGGCGGGACCTCTGCTGGGCCGGATAGGCCGGGGCGGGGCTGTGCGAGGAGGAACCTGAGCGACAGGTTACCGAGTCACCCGGGAGTGGGCACGAGGGAGCCTGAAGGAAGGGGGCGGGCCTGGGGCACCATTCCCCCCACCACACCAACTGTGGTTCCGCCTCCCTCGCCTGCCTCTGACTGCCCTCCCAGCGGTCCCCAAAGCACCTGGGGCCCCTTTGCAGCTGGCCCCGGAGAGCAGGGTGCGGCCCCAGCTGCTCTAACTGGCCAAGCTGCAGTAGCAGATGGGGACATGGGCCTGCCTGCAGGGGCAGTACTGGATGAAGCCTATGAGGGCTGCAGCCTTGGGGAAGTCTCAATCAAGCCGCCACCAGGTACCCTCCACCCCCAAGTAGCACCGGGACAGAGCTCTTTAGTGGTTTAGTCCTGGGGCATTGGGTCCAAGGCTTTTTGAGTTTGGGAGCTTTCAGCTCCTGGTGGGGGCCCCTCCCTCCTTCACATACAGGAGTTCTTAAAGTCCCCATCCACTAGAGCATCTCCTGAGGGATGAGCTATCTCTAGAAGAGGGTACCTGTCTCCACCATGTTGACACCCGCCACAAGGCTACCCTGCCCACCTTGCTATTTGACATCTTGGGGCAGGGTTGGGTGAATTTAGAGCAGCCAACTAGCTGGCTAGGAGGAAATAAACAAGAGTTGTGGCTTGCTAGCCAAGGTACTGCCCTTATGTGAACAGGGACCCTAAGGCCCCGGCTATTGTTTCCAGAGTTGGGGCAGAGGAAGTGGGTGCTGCCAGGAAGTCAGGGTCCCAGGCTACAACCTCAGAAGGGCAGGGCCCTGGCACATTTCTCCTGGGCAGTTAGCACTTCCTGGGGTACTGAGGGCCAATAGAACTTTTTGGCCTGGCTTGTTGCCCACTTGACACACTTTGGGACATCACAGGTGAGCTGGACAGAGGAGTGGCAGAAGTGGACCCCAAGCCCAGCTCTTGATGAACCCCAGAGAGGCTTCCTGGTTCATAGCCCTTACTGCTGATCTCACAGAACTGGTCCAATCTTGCTCTGCCTGTGACCTCGCCCTGGCCCAGCAAGCAGGGGTCAAGTGGTCAGCTGTGTAATGGGAGGAGCAGGCTTATGTGTGTGCTCTGACATTCCTGGGCAGAGCTGGGGATGGGTAAAGGGTGGAAAACATGCAATGCAACTCAGGTGAGGCTCCTTTGTGCTGCTGCCGGTCAGTCTTCGTAACCTTTGCTGTGAGGCAGCCCGAGCTGCTGGTGGTAACTGATGTCCACTCTGGGTCACGTGGAGTGAGTGCCACTTCCATGTGGCCAGTAACAACAGGCGAGTGGCTGAGCCCTCCAGACCCACCGGCCTTAGCCCATTCTGCCTACCCAGGCTATACTTGCTCAAGCCACAGGGACATTGTGGAGGGAAGTGCTCGTAGGCTTTCTAGACATTGCTCCTTCCCAAGCCTGCCTGTGGGCTAGGTAGAGCATGTCTCCAGGCCGTTCTGGTATTCACCCGGTCTCTGGGAGACATGAGTTGAAGGAAATCAGCTAAGGATCCATGAGTATAGAAGGTTCCCTGGTCCCAGAGAAGGCTCTGGACGGCCCAGAAACCTACCACCTTCAACACACTTCACAGGGAGGCGTCGGGCTAGTTACCAGGGTGGAGAGAAGCCTGGTAGAGGTTACAGAGTGAGTCCTGGATAGGGCTGAGAAGGGGAAACAGGGGGCGGGGGTGGGGTGCTCTTCCATACTGGACCCTGGGGAAGGTAGGTGGTTATAATGAAGACAGTCATGACAGCATAATTACTTATTTATTTTTTTAAAAGAGAAACTAGATATTTGAACATAACGACATAAACAGAAAACACATGACAGAATGAAAGAAACTGTAAAAAAAAATACTGCTTAAATACTTTTTGAGAAAAAAATGGGCTAGGAAAAGAAAAACAGGAGATGAGATTCATTTGGCATCTACAAAGGCTGCAGTTTGGTGGACTGCGACTCCCAGACTCCTAGACTAAAAGCTGTTCTTTTATTCTGTCTTCTGCTCCCTACAACTTCCCCAACCCCCACCCATGAAAGGGGCTGAGATGGTCATAATACCCAGCTCTCTGTATACTTTTTTCTTTTCTTTTTCTTTCTTTTTTTTTTTTAAGACAAGGTCTCAACGTGTAATCCTGGGTGACTTGCAAATCACTATGTAGACCAGGCAGGCTGGCTTTGAACTCACAAAGATATGCCCATCTTTGCCTCCTGGGTGCTGGGACTAAAGGTTTGTGTGCCACCATACCTGGAATACATTTGCTTTTGTTTCCTTTTCGAAACCAAGCAGTTTCATTTCAGGGATGGCCTGATGGGGAGCCAAATCAGAGGGCCACTGGAACACAAGACCTGCCATCCTGCAGCTCCAGAGGGATCCCAGCCCTGGACCAAGGCCTGGTAACTAATTACAACAGGCTCTCAGAACAAGACCCAGGGCCAGCGTGGGAAGCACAGGACTCAGTAATCCGTGTGTGAGCAAACACAGGGTGGTGACCAGCACAGTTTGTACACTCCTGCCAGGAAGCCATGTTTCTGGGGCTGAGACAAGGTGGAGCTGCAGGGCTGCCCCTAGCCATTGACTTCCTGAAAGGCTTTATCTTCTACTGTCTGGGGATCATGGTGGTCCCGCTATAGTCAGCACCCCAGCCACAAGACCTGAGAAGACATTTCTGGGATTCACTAGGCTCCTGTCCATGATGGTCATCTTCAAGCTTCTAAGTTTGTCCCTCCCTGGCTCTGGTATTCCCCCCCCCAAAAAAAAATGTATAAACTATCTACAGACGATCAATAAAAAAGACAGTCTCCTTGTCTGGGCCAAGGAACCTGCTGAGGGCTAAGGAGCAGTGCTGTGCAGGTTACCCTGCTCCGTCTACCTGATGAAGTCAGCAATGACCACCACTTGCAGGCCAGCCTCCAGCCCGTGCAGCACCAGGAGAACAGTGCTGAGGACCGAGTCCATCCACAGTACCAAGGTCTGCCAGAGTAGGAAGTGAACAGAAAGGAGGCCACTGACTGCTGTGAATGCCAGGCTGGCAGCCAGTGGCACTTCAGCCTCCATCAGGTTGCCTTTTGTGCCTGGGGAAGAGAGCAGACATGAATTGAGGTGGGGGTTGCAGGACAGCTCGCCAACTCTCGCCAACTGCCCAGTGCCAGGGTGCTTGCCAAGGGTCAACGAATTCATGGGATTGGTGAACACTGCCCGTTGGGGCCACTCCATGTCAGAGAGTAACAACAGGGAAGGCTCAGATTCTGTGCTCTTAAGGCACAGTTTGGTTTGAAAACTGTGGGCATTTGCCACCTTATTTCTAACTCCAAGTGGGATCAAAGGGATTTTGTTTAAAATATCTAAAAATATTTCAGTCTGGGCTAAGGCAGGCTGGTTCTGGAAAATTTCATGAATACTTATGAAAAACAAAACTGCCCACTTTACAAACAAATGGGTCAGTCATGGAAAATGCCAACTTGGAGCTGCCAGTAGCTGACCAGCTGCCAGGAGTGCCGGAGGGTCTGCTGACCCCAGCTGCTGGGGGTGTGTCTGAAGGTCTGCTGACCTGAGCCCTGGGTGTCTGAGGAGGCAGACTCTAGTGGATGGGGTGGGGGGGGGATACTCATGGGCCTGCTGAGTACTAAGTGCTTAGAGAGGTCCAATGCTGACAGCCCCCTACAGGGTACTCTAGGAGTTGGGCTGACTGTTCATCAATGCAGCACGTTTCTGGGGACCATGGGAGCACTGCCTACTGAGCAAGCTGTGCAAATTCCAGCACAGTCCATGGCAGCAGACACTGTAGCTCTGTCTAGAATGACCAGAGAGGACTCTCTACTCCCAGAAGAGAGGGGGGAGGTACCAGATCCAATCAAAAGAGAAGGATCAGAGCCTGACAGTGCAATGGTCCTGGATGTAGCACCTCTTTTATGTATGTCTGTGACTGAGTATAGGAAGGAGTAGGGGCAGAGCTAGAGACCTAGACCTGTGCTGGCACTGCAGCACTGCAGCTACGGTAGGAAGACGTCCGTGGTTTACTTTTGCACTCCTTGTCCATTAGAAGAGCCTACCTGTTCTGACCCTAACCCTGCTCTAAATGAACGGTGTGATTTGGGAAAACAAATACAAAGGAGGGGGTGGGGATGTAGTTCAGTTGTTACAGTGCTTGCCTAGCATGCAGGAGCCCAAGGTTTGATCCTATCAACGCACAGTAACTGGATGTGATGACGCATGCCTCTAATCCCAGTGCTCAGGAGGAAGAGGCAGAAGGAACAGGAGTTCAAGGCCAGCCTTAGCCACAGGAGACTCTGTCGATAGACAGACAGACAGACAGATAGATAGATAGATAGATAGATAGATAGATAGATAGATAGGCAGGCAGGCAGGCAGGCAGGCAACTGGCTAAGAGTGGCCTCTTAAGGTGGGAACTGATGTGGTACCAAGCCAGCTTGGGGAGGCAAGGTCCCCTGTCCCTGCAAGGGACCTGGCAAAAACTCCAGACTTCCTTTCTGCCAGACTTTCTCCCTGAGGGCTGAAGCCAACAGGGAAGTGGGAAGTCCAGAGGGGAGTTCGGGAGCTCTGGCTTTAGGCTGGGCTTCCAGCCTGAGTGCGGCTGTGGTACACACATCCTTCTAGACAGGAGGATGTCACCAGCGTCAATTAGTCTTGGAGCAAGTCTTCTGAACAAATGGTTAATACTTAATGACAACAGAAGGTGATACAGCAAGGCACCAGGTAAGGCTGCCTGAATGACAGTGACTCCAAGACCCACACTATAAAATGATTAATACTTAAAGGTTCAGAGAGTTTGAAAGAACACCTATGGGACCACAAGCATTTTATGGTATCACGGAAAACTCACCTAGGTAGAGCTGAGCTACTTCGAGAATTCCCATCAGAAGCAAGAGAACCAGATCCAGGGCCAGACAGTTACAAGGATAGCTGAAAACCTGACCTAGGAACACACACAGCCAGAACTCAGATCAGTTTATTAGGGGCACATTTCCTTTGATGGGCCTGGCGCTCATCACCTTTTTTTTTTTTTAAAGATTTATTTATTATATCCAAGAATACTGTAGCTGTCTTCAGACACACCAGAAGAGGGCGTCAGATCCCATTACAGATGGTTGTGAGCCACCATGTGGTTGCTGGGATTTGAACTCAGGACCTCTGGAAGAGCAGTTGGTGCGCTTAACCACTGAGCCATCTCTCCAGCCCATCCGGTGCTCATCACTTACTTTTGTATACAATCATCAGGAGTGTAGCTAGGAAGTACAGGGCAGAGTAGAGCCCACTGAGGTGGAACAGCATCTGAAGAGGAACTGACGAGAGCTGGTGAGTAATCAAGGAACCTCAGGAATTCTGCCACTCAGAGCTGCCAATCAGCAGGCCCGGGACATTCTGACAGAAGGGCACATACAGGTGGACATGGAACCCAACCACTGGCCCTGCCTACTTGGGGCTTCTACTGCTACCTGGGCTCCTGGAGTGCGCTCGCCTGAGGGCACCTGGTGGTCATGGGAGTGATGCTGGCCCCTTCCCACCCTGGTAGGGCACGGTCAGCACCCCAGTCCTCAGCAGATGCAGGCAGGACAGAGGGAGTTCTTTATTCTGATTCATGTCACAAGTTACAAAGAGGATCCTGGCAACTTTCTTTAGAGAAAATACATCACCTGGCCATTCAAACTAAGGGCGTTTTTCCTCCTGCCCTGTTGGTTTGGTTGGTGGCAGGCAAGTGGCCATCCCCTTAATGTGCCAGGCCCAAGGAAGAAACAAGGCTGAGCTGGTGAGTGACAGAGCCAGTATACCATGGAATACCTTTCCCTCTTATAAGTTACTAGTCAGATTTAAAGAAAGAATGGGAGTGGGGGCCCATGAAAGGCACAAAAAGGCTGAAATCTGACTGTGCCAGGTCTTCAACTTAGTGTAGTCCAGCCCTGGGGGGCTATGCTTGGTCAAGGCCTTGGGAAGCAGTAGCAGGATACCACCTTGATGGAGCCTCTCCCTGGAAGACAAAAGATAGCCAGTAAGACACCAACAGCAACAACAGGGTGGATGTTAGTTCTCTGACTCCATGTTTATAAACGGAAGTCACTATGGCTGCAGCTAGGGTCTTGAATTGCCTCTACATCATCCCTTCTAGGACACTGTTTCTGCTAGAATTTTACTTAACTTCCCAAAATAACTGTCTGGGGGTGGGGTGGGGGGAGAGTACTTTCTGAAGCAGCCATGTAGCTATGCAGACTCTCAGACCATCTCCTGCTCCACACAGGTGTTATTTCCCTCACCTTGTGAGAGTCAGCTCTAGGGTGTGATGGAGCCTCCCTTGTGTCTCTGGGTCTGAAGTTTTCTGTTTGAAAATCTACCTGGCCCCTCCCTGGATGGATGTGTCCTGGGTCAGACTGCCTGTCTGGAGGCTCACACCAGCTGCACATTCATGCTGTGCAGGTCTCTACACGTGCATGCACACCATACAAACACAGACTTTGGCCAAAGCCTCCTGTAGAAGAGGCTGACTTGCGAGCAGAGACAGTGCAGCAGCAGCGGCAGCTGAACCTGAGCTCTGCAGTCCGCTGCCTGCCTGCCTGTGAGTTCCCTGCGCTCCCTAGAGTTTCAGCAGAGAAGGAAGTGATGCCTTGCTGACTTTCTCTGGGTCACTTAACTTTGAAGGCCAGCCTGAAGCTGCTTACTCTGGAGTTGCGGACTCTTGCATGGCCAAGTCTGGTAAACTGGTAAACACAGGACATTAGTAACAGCCTTTGGACAGCCTCCCAGCAGGCACACGTGTGGGAGCAGGAAGCCAGGTGAGTGGCTGGAGTGGCATTATGTTTCCACAGGCTGCTCTAGTAAACCTGATCTGTTCTTTTCCAGGCCCCAGCTAAACTAGGCCTCGTAGATACTGGTCAGTATTTGGGTTGGTTTTACCTTCATTGGGGTTTTCTTCCTCTTGAATCATTTTTTTTTTTTTTTTTTTTTGGTTTTTCGAGACAGGGTTTCTCTGTATAGCCCTGGCTGTCCTGGCACTCACTTTGTAGACCAGGCTGGCCTCGAACTCAGAAATCCGCCTGCCTCTGCCTCCCGAGTGCTGGGATTAAAGGCGTGCGCCACCACGCCCGGCTTGAATCATTTTTTTAATTACCCCCTTACTTTTATATGTATAGATGTTTTGACTGTATGTATGTCTATGCACCTCATGCATAAAGTGCCAGCAGAGGCCAGAAGAGGGTGTGGGAGTTGGGGCCATGAAAGGCCCTCCCTGGGATTGGAGTTATAGATGGTTATGAGTACCATATGGGTGCTGGGAATCAAACCTGAGTCCTCTAGAAGAGCAGCCAGTGCTCTTAACAGCTGAGCCACCTCTCCAGCCTCCTTTTGTATCCTTTAATAATAGCTAGGATCACGGCTGGAATATATGCAAAAGACAAAACACTTGTCTAGTATGCAAAAGTCCTAGGTTCAATCCCCAACACTGCCACATATCCCCCCAAAAAGTGGCAGAAGTATTTGTAAGCACATAATGTTCTTATGGAAGAACCAAAGTTTGGTTCCCAGCACCTACATGAGGCAGCCACAAATGTCTGTAGCTCCAGCTCCAGGAAATCTAATGCCTTCTGGCTTCTGTGAGCAACTTGCACTTAAGTGTCCCCTCCATATACACACAATGAAACATTTTAAAATTACTGTAACCCGGGCGGGTGTGGTGGCGCACACCTTTAATCCCAGCACTCGGGAGGCAGAGGCAGGCAGATTTCTGAGTTCGAGGCCAGCCTGGCCTACAAAGTGAGTTCCAGGACAGCCAGAGCTATACAGAGAAACCCTGATTCGAAAAACCAAAAAAAAAAAAAAAAAAAAAAAAAAAAAAAAAAAACCAAAAAAAACCCAAACAAACCAAAAAACAAACAAACAAACAAACAAACAAACAAAAAACCCCAAACAAACAAACAAAAAAACCCTACTGTATAAAAACCCTCAAATGGGTCCTGATTCAGTGAGAGAGATGCACCGAACCCTCAAGAGACTTAAGGCCCTAAGGAGTGGGGAAGTCTAGTGGGGTAGAGCCGAGAGGTAGGGACATCCTCTTGGAGGGGGTTGGGGGAGAGGAGGTATGGAATGTGGAACAGTCAGAGGGCAAACAAGGAGGAGGAAAAGGCTGCACTGTAAAAAAAAAAGGTTAAAGAATAAAACAAACAAACAAACAACTCTCAAATGGGGTTCTGGAGAGATGACTCAGTGGTTAAGAGCACTGACTGCTCTTCCAGAGGTCCTGAGTTCACATGGTGGCTCACAACCATCTGTAACGGGATCTGATGCCCTCTTATGGTGTGTCTGAAGATAGCTACAGTATATTTATATATAAAAATAAATAAATAATTCTTAAAAAACCAACAAAACCCTCAAATGGTACAATGTTAGTTAGTTAGCTGTCTTCCGACTGGGATTAAAGATGTGCCCCACCACATCTAGCTAAATGGCATATTTAAATAACTAATAACTAAAATAATTCTAACATTTTCAAACCTACAGGACTTCATTTTGGCTGAACTGCTATCTGACTTTTGGGATTTAACACCTTTTTTCTTTTCTTTTTTTTTTTTTTTAAGATTTATTTATTATTATATGTAAGTACACTGTAGCTGTCTTTAGACACACCAGAAGAGGGTGTCATGTCTCATTCAGATGGTTGTGAGCCACCACGTGGTTGCTGGGATTTGAACTCAGGACCTATGGAAGAGCTGTCAGTGCTCTTACACTCTGAGCCATCTCTCCAGCCCCCCCCCCTTTTTTTTCTTTTGCTTTGGTTTTTTGAGACAGGGTTTCTCTGTATAGCCCTGGCTGTCCTGGAACTTAAACTGTAGACCAGGCTGGCCTCGAACTCAGAAATCTGCCTGCCTCTGCCTCCTGAGTGCTGGGATTAAAGACATGCACCACCACTGCCTGGCTATTTAATATTTTTCTTATCAGTGATTTTTGGTAATCACTGTGTGACTATCAACAGATACAAGGCAGAAATTCACTGTGGATATAAAAGAATATTTTTTTGTGTAACAAAGGTTATAGCTACCCTCTTCTAGTAGGACTTTTCTTTCTTGCTTGCTTGCTTACTTGCTTTCTTGCTTTCTTTCTGAACAAGGATCTCTTATGTAGCCTAGGCTAATCTTGAATTTATAATCCTGCCTCAGTCTCCCAAATGCTAAGATTATAATGTTTTGTATGTTTGTTTCAATTCTGAGATAAGGCCTCACTATTTAGTTTTGACCTGTTTGGCCTGGAACTCATAGCCATCTTCCTGACTCAGCCTCTTAATTGTTGGATTAGTGGAGATAGCCATAAGCCCAGACTGGAAACTGGGTGTTTGATGTGACTTAATTTCAAGACCATTTTCTCCCTTAGATTTCCCTTTTTACTATAACCATGCACACAACAATAGCACTCCCAAGTTTGTGGTAGCTGTTAAACAAAGCATATAGTAGGGGTGCCCGGCAGGTGAGGCTGTATGTGTAGTACAATCACATTTCTGAAATTTGCTCCATTAAGGAACATTGGGAAAGTGGATAGATGGATGGATGGACAAACACTGGTCTGAGCTGGCTAAGACCAGTTTCTGTCCCACATTGCTAGCACTGGACCCTGCCTGCCATATCATCTGGGGTCAGACTTCCTCATTTATCCTGGAACTCAACCATGGTGAAATATTGACTACAGCACCTTCTGGCTGCCCGGGACTCAACTTAGCCACAGGTGTGTGTGTGTGTATGGGTGTGTATTCACCCAGAGTAAACTGACATTATGCCTTGGTTGTGTCTGGTGTGAACCAGGTATGCCATGGGTGTACCCAAGGTATACCTCAGGTATGCTATGGAGGTGCTGAGGAGAACTATAAGTGTGCTTGGGATGAGATGAATGTATGCTATGAATATCTGGAGTCTAGCGCATGCCAGAGGTATGCTATGAATGAATATGTGGTAAGTTGCAGATGTGACAAGATGTACCCTAGGACACACTGGGTGTGTCACAGCTATACCTGGTTTAAAAAAAAAAAATCCCATCAAAGCCAACAGACTGAACTTTAGCTCAAAGTTCCAGAAAGCCAGGAATTTGAGAACTGGGGAAGAAAAGCAGCTGACTTTGACTTCAGACACCAATCTCTATCCCAGACACCCTACGGGTGCAAAAGAAGACAAAAGACCCTGAAATTCCAAAACCAGTTTGTCTAAGGAAAACAGCTAACTTATCTAGAATGCTCTTAACAAGCACCCTTTCCCTACCCTTAGCTACAAAAACCCCAGCCTAAAGCACGTGGCTTATTGTCTTGAACTAACTGTAGTCATTGAGTGACTAGATCCTGTGCCCTGATCATCATATGGCCAGAATTTAACAGCCACATCTCTGGAACAAGCCTGCTTTAGTTGTTTGAGGTTGACTAAGTCATTTTTTTTTCCCTACAAACTTAATTCTTATTCATCCTTACATCTGGGGTGAGCAACGGGTACTCGAGTGTATTGTGGATATGCCAGGGGTGAGCTGAATATACGTTCAGCTCACCCCTGTCCTGGGTATTCTCAATGTGCAAGTCCGGTGTGCCAAGGGTATAGCGAAAAAAATGAGAGATAGGTGTGTCAAGGGCGTACTCGGGGTGAGCAGCGGGTATGCCACGGGTGTGCTCAGGATGAGCCATAGGTATGCCATGCATGCCAGCTTTAGTGAAATATGGTTGTGTAGTTCGTATGCCACCATAGTGTACTCTGGGTAATCCACAGGTGGACTACGGGTCACAGAAGGTGAGATATGGTTGTATACAGGGGCGTATCCCAGTGTGTGCCTCAGGTATACTCAGGTATATCACTGGAATACAGAGACGAGCTTCGGGACAGCCGCCGGGATACCCGAAGTGCCCCCACGCCCAACCGGAAGACATCCCCCCCCCTCGCTCTCCAACCCCGGCGCAGAAATCCGGGCTAGTGGGCTTAAGCCACCAGGTTCCGGAATAACAAGGTGACAATCAGAGGAGTTGCAGAGCCAGCCCAGACAGCCTCTCATTGTGACAGCATGACCACACTGTCCGGGCGATCGCGTAGCCCCGCCCGCCTCACCTGGCCGCACGGCCGCCATTTTGCCGCTGGGTCCGCCACAATCCCAGCAGCCTCTTGGCCGCACCCTCCCGCCATCTTCGCTCCTCCCGCCGCGCGGTGCAGCGAGCGTCCGACCGCGGCCGAGGCCCGATTCTCCCGTCCGGCAATACTCGGGAGCTTTCGGATAGAAGGAGGCGGGCACTGAGGCTCCGGAGAACTCGGCTCGGAGGTATTCGGCGGAGTTCGGCGAGGCCTCGTGTGGGTTCGGCTTTCGCCGCCCCCAGAGGGGGTTGGAGAAATCCCGTGGCGCCAGGGTCTGTCTGCGAACCCAGACTTCGTTGGAAGCAGGGGAGAAACTGCCCAGAGCCGGCCAGCTCTATCGGTCGGTGACCACAGTCAGATCCGCTTCTTAGACAGCGAGCAAGAAACGCTCGTAAGCTTTCGGGAAGCTTCGGGACCATTCGTATTATCTAGATTCTGCGCTTCGGGAAACTTCGGAGCTGCTCGGTTCTACACTCGGGCCATCAGCTCGGCTCTGCGGGCAGCTTCGGCTCGGTTCGGCGGGCGTCAGACTGCCTCTTCGGTCGCTGCTCGGGCGGTGGCTTCGGGCGGCCTCGGCCCAACTCGGGCGGCCTCTTCGGGCCCCGCTTCGGGCTCGGTGCCTGGCGCTTCGGGCGGTCCCGGACAGTGCCTTCGGGCGGACTCGGTGGAGTCCGTATGGAGGACTCGGACTCGGCGGCAAAACAGCTGGGCCTGGCCGAGGCGGCAGCTGTGGCGGCCGCTGCCGCGGTGGCGGCGGCCGCCGCGGCCGCAGCGGAAAGCGAGGCGGAGGAGCCGGTGTTAAGCAGAGACGAGGACTCGGAGGAGGACGCAGACTCCGAGGCGGAGCGCGAGACGCGGCGGGTCACCGCTGTGGCGGTGATGGCGGCCGAGTCTGGGCACATGGATATGGGTACCGAGGCTCTGCCCAGCCCCGATGAGGCCGCCGCCGCCGCCGCCTTCGCAGGCAAGTGCGCCCGCCGGCCTCGCGCCTCACCGGGTTCCCGCGTGCAAGCTCTGAACACATGCACCAGGCACAGGCCGCTTTCCATATGCTTTGTGCATCTGTCATGCACATCTGTCTTCCAGGGAAGGCTCTCTTCCACCTGTCCTGCACAGTTGCCCAGCACCTGCCCTGCCAGTGCACCTCACAGTGACCTGCACGCCTGCCCTACCTCTGTCCATGTCCCTGCACCTGACACCTGCCCTCCCCCCCCCCTGCTCTGCACCACCTGTGCACTTCACACCTGCCCGTGCACTCACAATGCCTGAACACCTACTCTGCACCTGCCCATGCACCGCACAATGCCTTGCACACTTGCTCTGTCCCTGCCCTGCATCTCACAGTGCCCTGCATGACCATCTTGCACACACACATACACACGCACAACACACTCTCACTCCTCTAGCCTTGCTCTACACTGTATACAGACGTGTCTCCCTTGTGTGAGTGTGCCTCTCTGTTCTTTGTCTGTTTTACCCTTTGGAACTAACTTTCTCAGTACCTACCACCTGCCTTGTCCTCCCCTGCTGCTTCCTGGGAGCTGAGAGCCCAGATGGGTCAGATGTGAGTTCTGTTCTGGAGGTGCTCCAGGTACGGTCAGCAGCATTACTGCTGGTAGACCTGTCTGTCCCAAAGGCCAGTTCAAGTATGACATGAGAGGGGCAAGAGAGTCATCCAAGGCAGGCAACCTCGCAAAGGTAACGATGCAGAAACCAGCCTTGCTTTATATTGTGACATGAGCTTCTCCGTGCTGTATCTTCTAGTCTTCCTATGCAGATAAACCCTCCTTCTCCATCATTACTTAGTTTTCCGTTTTGCTCCTTCTGTTTTCTCACACATAGAGCATCCGATTCTCATGTTTTATGACAAATGGAGCTTTGAGCTGAGCAGTATCACCCTGTACAGGTGATACCACACCAAACTGCCTCCTACAATCCCACCATACACCCCACCCATTGACCTTCCTGAGTGTTGAACTCCCTACCAATTGGATCTCTTATATGTTTTATGCTTGTACATGCAAATCCTTGGAAGACCATTTTGCCATGCTTCTTGTTTCGTTCTTTCCAGTGTGAAGCTGCAGGCTTGGCATTGGGCTTTTATTCAGGGCACATCAGAGCTGAAGCTTAACTCTGGGTGGGTGTTCAGACCTTTGGCACTGGAGCGCAGTGGTGGAGAAGCCTTGCTTCCACTTGTTTTCTGCCCTACCTACCTACCTACCTGAAGCCTAGATCCAGTCACAGGAGGGAAGCCTCCTAGAACTTTTTAAAAAAAAGATATATATTTATTTTTATGTGTTTATATGTGATTGCTGGTGCCTGTAATTCCTCTTGGAACTAGACCTCACATAGGTTCTTGGGTCCTCTGAAAGAACAGCATGCTCAAAATTTCTGAGCTATCCAGGTCTCTTCCCAGAGTTGTTGTTCTTCTTTTTCTTTCTTTTCTTTTTTTTTTCTTTCTAGATTTATTTATTTTATGTATATGAGTAGACACTTTAGTTGTACAGATGGTTGCGAGCCTTCATGTGATTGTTGGGAATTGAATTTAGGACCTCTGCTGGCTCCGGCCAAAGATTTATTTATTATTATATCTAAATACACTAGCTGTCTTCAAACGCACCAGAAGAGGGCGTCAGATCTCATTATGGGTGGTTGTGAGCCACCATGTGGTTGCTGGGATTTGAACTCAGTACCTTTGGAAGAGCAGTCGGTGCTCTTACCCACTGAACCATCTCACCAGCCCCTGTTCTTCTTTTTCTAAAAGTTAATTTATTTAATGTGTGTGGCTGCTTTGCCTGCATATATCTCTATGTTTGCTTGATCCCCTTGGAGTCAGAAAAAGGCTTCGGTTCCTTTGGAACTAGAGTTATAGGGTGTTGTAAGCCACTATGTGGAGGCTGGGAATTGAATCTAGGATCTTTAGAAGAGCAGACAGTGCTCTTAACTGCTGAGCCATCTCTGGTCCCTTTCCTGGAGCTTCTTTCTTTCCCTCTCCCTTTCTGTCTGTCTGTCTTTCTTTCTTTCCTTCTTTCAAGACAGAGTCTCTCTGTGTAACCCTGGTTATCCTGGCACTCCCTCTGTAGACCAGGCTGGGCTAGAACTCAGATCTGCCTGCCTCTGCCTCCTGAGTTCTGGGATTAAAGACATATGCCTTTGTTGTCTGGCTTTTCCTGGAGTTTTTAATGCTCCATTTTCATCCATGGATTCTGGGTTGATATTGGGATTTGGGGTCAAGGAATTTTTTATCCTTTTTTGCATATATTTTTCTAAGTTCAGGAAAGAAGTATGATGTTTCTGTGGTGACAATAGAATTGCATCTATGGTGGGTGTGTATATGTGTATATATGTATGTATTAGAATTTTTGTTGTATATTTATATATCAGAAGATTTCTAATTTCTCTTGTAAGTTTTTGAAGTCTGATAATATCCAGGTAGCTCAGTGCTAGCAGAGTTTATAAATTAGGTGTGCCCCATGTATGGATTGGTTATGGACAGGATCTAGACAGGTACAGGGTACAGGTTGGTCAGGGCTGGATTAATGGGGCTGGCAGGACTCCAGTTGGCATCTTTGGGTATTTTCCTTATGCCAAAGGCTTCCCTGGGTAGTGGGCATTTTAGAATGCTGGGCGGCAGACAGAACTATGATAGAGATTGGGAAGGCCAACTACAAAGGATCCATAGTAGCAGGCAGCAGGATACAGAAGAACCTAGAGACCCTGTGGCAGGAAGCCTCAGGGACCTGACACATCTTTGTAGAGCTGCTCTGAAGTTGCTGCTGGTAGACCTGCCCCGAGGAGTGAAGTTCATGTTGCAGGAGTGGCTGTGGCAGGCTGATGTGTTTTTCAGGAGGAAGAGTTTCTGGGGAAGGATGTCATGGAGACCTCAGACAGTGAACACAAGACTGTAGGATGGCCTGAGCTATGGCAGTGGAGAGGGATGAGGCTGGAGTCTGCCATGTCTTGATCGACAAGGAGGTGTCCTAGA
Source organism: Mus caroli (assembly GCF_978045245.1). Lineage (NCBI taxonomy): Eukaryota > Metazoa > Chordata > Mammalia > Rodentia > Muridae > Mus > Mus caroli. The sequence continues at coordinate 4,033,787 of NW_028227263.1, forward strand.
CCTATGGGACTTGCAGCTTCTTTACAAAGGGAGAAAGGCCAGTGGTGGAGTGGGAATGGGTGGTTATGGTGGGCGTTTATGCTGCATGTGAAAGGCTTTGGTGGGGAAGGGTAGAGATTCCCCTTTTCTGGGAGAAGCAAGTATTTTAGACTGGACTAGAGATGTCAGCTGAGCATTAACAGAAGTATTAAAACGTCTGGGTGGACACGGGCGCTTTAAGGCTCACAAGTAAGATCAATGCCTTTTGTGCTGTCCCATCACCGTGTATGAAAGGTCCAATCTGTTTCATTCTCTTGTAGAAGTGACCACAGTGACTGTTGCCAACGTTGGGTCCTCTGCAGATAACGTCTTCACAACATCAGTGGCAAATGCAGCATCGATATCAGGACATGTCCTGGTAAGCTGTTCTTGGGTGTAGTTCAGCGTGCCTGGCAACTCTCTTTAGAGCCAGCCCTTGACTTTGCCGCACAGTCCAGGAGGGTGATCCTTATTCTCAAGACCCTCTCGGGTTAGATGTAAGTGAACACCTGAAGTTCTCGGAGCCATGGGGGACCTATGTGCCTCCCTTTGCTCTCAGGCAAGGCAGGAAACTCAGTTTGAGCTAGGGGGTTTTTGGTTTGGTTTGGTTTGGTTTGGTTTGATTTGGTTTGGTTTTTTGAGACAGGGTTTCTCTGTGTGGCCCTGGCTATCCTGGAACTCACTTTGTAGACCAGGCTGGCCTCGAACTCAGAAATCCACCTGCCTCTGCCTCCCAAGTGCTGGGATTAAAGGCATGTACCACCATCGCCCAGCTAAGCTAGGGTTTTTTTTTTTGTTTTTTTTTTTTAAAGATTTATTTATTATATGTAAGTACACTGTAGCTGTCTTCAGAAACTCCAGAAGAGGGCGCCAGATCTCGTTGCGGATGGTTGTGAGCCACCATGTGGTTGCTGGGATTTGAACTCTGGACCTTCGGAAGAGCAGTCGGGTGCTCTTACCCACTGAGCCATCTCACCAGCCCCGAGCTAGGGGTTTTAATGTGAAAGGTGCACTATAAATCTAAAAAGGTAGAGAGCTACGAGGAATCCTTAGGCTGCAGTCAGGCCATCCTCCATGCCAGCTGACCTTGTGGGCCTGTGTTTCACCAGGCTCAGGCTGCTCTTAGCCCAAACAGAACATCCTCTCAGTGCCTGGCTTTGCTTGCTTTCTCTTGAGCTCCATAAACACATGAAGAATGACTGTATCAGGCTGCCTTGCCCCTTCCTTCAAGGCTTACAGTCCCAGTAGCCCTTTGCTCCTGTTCACTCCTGCGGGTTATCAGCATCTATGATGCTTTCAGTAGCACCTGTGTCCAAAATCAGAGACCGTTTGTGTCTGTCACAACATTGTGTTTCCTATGTGCAGCCTTCAGAAACTCTCCTTAGACAAGGCAGACTTGCTTGGTGTCCAGAAAGCAGCTGTGCATATGAACACACAGTACACTTCAGCTTGGACAAATGTGCACACACTTAATAGTCTTTGTGTCTTCTTGGTTCTAGCCTTGTGTGCTTGGGGTTGTCTATGAAGAGGATTTGTGGGCCTAAGTGCACATCCTCTCTTGCTGATAAGTGACTAGAGTCTTGCAGTAGGGCCACATTTCATTGGGTCAGGTAATGCGCCTCAGGCTGTCCTATGCTGACAAGAGTGCCTTTCCTTACAGTCTGGTAGGACAGCCCTGCAGATCGGTGACAGCCTGAACACTGAGAAAGCCACACTAATAGTTGTACACACAGATGGGAGCATTGTGGAGACCACTGGGCTGAAGGGCCCAGCAGCACCTCTCACTCCAGGTACCTGCAGCACCTGACCCCAGGCCTCGGGTGTGCATGTGCGTGCGGCCGTGTGTGTGTGTGTGTGTGTGTGTGTGTGTGTGTGTGTGTGTGTGTGTGTTAATTTGAAAACTAAATAGAGGTCTATAGAAAAGGCAAATTTTTCCAGGCAGAGAAGGAGTGCTGCCCACTGAAGGGTTGGCACTACCCTTTAGCAATGTCCTTATGTACCTGAGGGGCTTGGGCTTGGGCTTGGGGATGGAGCATCATGGGCTTCCTGGTCATTTTGTGCTCTCATCCTCATAGCCTCTCTTTGCCCAGGTCCCCAGTCTCCTCCTACCCCACTGGCACCTGGCCAGGAGAAAGGTGGTACCAAGTACAACTGGGACCCTTCGGTGTATGACAGCGAGTTGCCTGTGCGCTGTCGGAACATCAGTGGCACGCTCTACAAGAGTAGGCTCGGCTCAGGTGAGGCAGTGCTTGGCTACAATCATTCCATGTCAAGTAAGACTTTGTTCTTTTGTGTGACCCTCTTAGTAAACTGGGCCAAGGAAGCCTGTCATGTGCAAATATGGTAGAGGAGAGGAAACAGATGTGCAAGGACTGTCAGCCCTGCGTTCATGGAGCCAGCTAAGACCACTCATGACAGAGGATCCCTGAAGTGGGCTAATGCTCACTGGAGACCCAGCACAGCTCGCAGTGACCATGGACAGTGGATTTGAGATGACTTGCCAGGCAGTGTATTGGGTGACTAGAGGCCATGCAGGGCAGAGAAATTGAAAAGGCAGTGGAAGGAACTGATGTCATCAAGGCAAGACAGCAATAGGCCTTGATAGATTCTAAGGACCAAACCTTTCATTCCAGGTGGCAGGGGCCGGTGTATCAAGCAGGGAGAAAACTGGTACAGCCCAACTGAGTTTGAAGCTATGGCAGGAAGAGCCAGCAGCAAGGACTGGAAGAGAAGCATCCGCTATGCCGGCAGACCCCTGCAGTGCCTCATCCAGGTGTGTGCTGGGACTACATCAGGCTTAGGACCCAGAACATGGCACAAGTACTCACAGTATGACCAGAGCCGTTCAGCTGCCCTCTAGATGTTCTTGTCCTGGCTGTGTGCTGGCATTGACTCAGAGAATTACCATGGTGGGGGAGAAGGGGCAGATGGGGTAACAGTAGGCACAGAAGAGAGACACCTCAGATACATGGGAAGAGAGGTAGAGAGTCAGGAGCAGAGCCCAGCCACACCTGCCTTGCTTTTGCTCCAATTTCATTGTAAGGAAGGAAACTTTTTCTTTAGGTTTATTATTTTCTGAGTGTTTTGTCTACATGTGTGTATGTATACCACGTGCATGGTACCTGTAATGTCAGATTCCCTGGGACTGGAATTATAGACAATATGAGCTGCCATACGGTTACTTAGAATTGAACCTTGGTCCTCTCTAAGAGTAATACATGTCCTTAACCACTACACCCACTTTCTAGAAAAAAGACTTGATTTTTGCTCCAGGTCAGCTGCTGACTGTGGCTGTTCAATATGGAGTCTCGTTCCTAGGAAGAGAGGCTTAAGCCTGTTGGCAGTGGAGCATTGTGCAGAGAAGAACTTTCCAGAAGTGACTGTATTTTATGCTTAGGTTCTTATCTTGGTGCTGGGTGCAATATAGGATTGAATAACTCCCTAAATTCTATATTTCTGTCTGTATATCTCTATAGTTCTATATTTGTACCTATATAATATCTGTATCTCCTTCTCTGTTTCAGGATGGTATTTTGAACCCTCACGCTGCCTCCTGTACCTGTGCCGCCTGTTGTGATGACATGACTCTGGTAAGTCCTTAGGTTTGCGCCTCCTGCCTGCAGAGGCTCTGTCTCTCCTTTTCTAGAGTTCTATTGCCTCTGAAGGCTGCTGCCTTCACCTGGTAGAAGATGGCTGTAAGGAGTCCAGGACACTGAAATGGGAAGGCTGGATTGAGCCAGGTGAGCCCAGAGTTATGCCTCCTTTAAAGTGGGTATGGTAAACACACATGTGCCACCTCTTTCAACGTTGTGTTGTGACACTACACAGCCAGGCGTGTAGCAAAAAGTTATCATTCCAGCTACTAGGAAGGCTAAAACAGGAAGATTGGAAGTTCAAAATGTTCCTGACTTAGAGTGAGTTCTTGCCAGCCTGGGCAACTTAGTGAAACTCTTGAAATGAAAAGTTAAAGAGATGCTGGTCATGGTGGTGCATGGCTTTAGTCCCAGCACTCAGGAGGGAGCTCCTTCTCTATTTCAGGATGGTATTTTGAACTCTCACTCACACTGCCTCCTGTACCTGTGCTGCCTAACCCTAACCCTAACCCTAGATAGATCTCTGTGAGTTCAAGGTCAACCTGGTCTACAGAGTGAGTTCCAGGACAGCCAGGGTGACACAGTGAAACCCTGCCTTGAGAAAAAAATAAAGGAAAGAAATAAAAAGAGAGGGGGATATAGGTCTGTGATAGAGCACTTACTTAGCATGTGAAAGGCCCAGATTCAGGGAACAAAAGCCCCTATCTTATCATGGCTAGATCTTTTAATGTCCTTGAAATAGCTCCTCATTTTAAATTCATAACTGATTCAAGAAGCATGATCTTATTTATTTTGCTAAATATTACTATGTAGGTTTGTTTTTGTTTTTGTTTCAAGACAGGGTTTCTTTGTGTAGCCCTGGCTGTCCTGGAACTCACTCTTTAGACCAGGCTGGCCTTAAATCAGAAATCCACCTGCCTCGGCCTCCTAAGTGCTGGGATTAAAGGTATGCGCCACCACTGCTCAGCTATACTATGTAGTTTTAAAACATGAGGTAATGCAAATTATTTTAAATGTCTTAAACAAATGTAGAAGCTGCCTAGTTATGATTTCCTTGGTTTAGTTTCATTAATAATCTGGTAAGTTACTAGTTGATAAAAGTAAAACTTTAAGTCAGGCATGGCGGAGTATGGCTGGATCCCAGCACTTAGGAGATGGAGTGTCTCTTACTTAGGGTTCCTGTTGCTGCGAAGAGGCACCATGACCATGGCAACTCTTAGAAAGGAAAAATGTTTACTTGGGGCTGACTTAAAGTTCAAAGGTTTAGTCCATTATTGTCATAGTAGGAAATATGGCAGCATGCATGCAGACAGACATGGTGCTGGAATGGTAGCATCTGGATTGACAGGCAGCAGGGAGAGAGAGTGACACTGGGCCTGGCTTAGGCATCTGAAACCTCATAACCCGTCCCCAATGACACACATTCATCAACAAGGCCACACCTCCTAATAGTGCCACTCCCTGTGAGCCTATTTTCATTCAAATCATCACAAGGAATTGCCACCTTTGGAAACCTGCTTGGGTCACATAAAAAATCTTAGGCTAGCCAGTCTTTTTAATGAAGTCCTATTTTTAAAAATAGAGAGAATTTTAAAAAATATTTATTTTGTTTATATTTATGAGTAGAAGAGGGCATCAGATCTTGTTGAACTAGACTATGGATGATGTGAGCCACCTTATGGGTGCTGGGATCCACCTTGTGGGTGCTGGGATCCACCTTGTGGGTGCTGGGATAAAATACAGGTCCTCTGCAAGAACAGCTGTGCTCTAAACCTCTGAACCATCTGTGCAGCTCCTGAGAGAAAATTTTAAGACCTTCCTTTAATCCCAGCACTTGGGAGACAAAGGCAGGCAGGCCATCCTATTGATACAGCAAATTCCAGGACAGCCAAGGCTATAAGAGAAACCCTGTCTTACTATTTTTAGACTATCTGACAGTTTCATAAGTTTATACAATTGTCTTGGTCACACACACCTCCACTCTCCCTCCCACTTCCCTACATCCTTTTCAGCATGTTCCCCTTTCACCTTCATTTCCTCTTATTTTTTTCTTTCATAAGTTTTCTTTCATGAGTTCAAGTAGTGCTGCCCACATGCATGTGAGTGTGGGGCAGAAAGAAATTGTAATTGGAGAGAGCTATGTTCTTGGCTGTAAATACCAAGTATACTTAAATATTTCATTTGCTTGTTTTTGAGACAGACTCTTACTGTGTATCCCTGGCTATCCTGGAACTCAATATTTAGACCAGGCTGGCTTTGAACTCAGAGATCTGCCTGCCTCTGCTTCCCAAGTGCTAGGATTAAAGGGTTTTCCATCACTAAACTTAATTTAATCTTAATATGATTCTACTATAAAAACTTTAATGAAAATAATATAATTTTAAACATCATTTTAAAAATACTCCAAGGGCTGGTGAGATGGCTCAGTAGGTAAGAGCACCCGATTGCTCTTCCGAAGGTCCAAAGTTCAAATCCCAGCAACCACATGGTGGCTCACAACCACCCGTAATGAGATCTGATGCCCTCTTCTGGTGCATCTGAAGACAGCTACAGTGTACTTACATATAATCAATCAATCAATCAATCAATCTTTAAAAAAAATACTCCAAAACAAAAAAATGGGGGTCAGTGGTGGCTCATGCCTTTAATCCAGAGGCAGAGGTAGGCGGATCTCTGTGAGTTCGAGGCCAGCCTGTTCTACAGAGCAAGTTCCAGGATAGTCAGCGCTACACAGAAAAATCTTGTCTTGAAAAAAACACAAACAAACAACAACACCCCCCACCCCACCCTCCCACCCCCAATGAATGGGAGATGGTCAGAGATTCTAAAGTATCACAGAGTAGCATTCAGGGATTAATCTTTCAAGTATTTCAGGACACAACACAGAACCATTGACGCTGCTGTAAAGCATAAGTCTCTAGGTATAAATCTTATAAAATATGGTGGACTTTGTGTTGTGAAAACTAGCAAGTGCTGATAAAGGCAGTCAGCAAAACCCTGGACACCTCAAGTCAGACTGCCTCACGGAGGGGAGGCTCAGACATAGTGAGGCTTATACATAGTGAGGGAGCTAATTTTCCCAACTGACAGGTCCAGTGTAGTCAGAATTTCAACAGGATTCCCTAGGTACAGGAAGACTGATTCTAAAGTTTATATGAAAGGATGAAGGAAATAAAATAGCCAAAGCAGTTTTGAAAAAGAAGTCTCAAAGTTAGGTGTGGTAGCTCACACCTTTAATTCCAGTACTCAGGAAGCAAAGGCAGGTGGATTTCTGTGGATAGAGGTCAGTCCAGTCTACATAGTGAGTTTCAGGCCGGCCAGGGCTACTTTATGAGACTGTATTTCAGAAAAGAAAAAAAGAAAAAAAAGAAAGAGGCAAGTCTGAACTTGCCAAGCTCACAATGGGCTTGTACAGGTTCTCTGTTGCTGAGGTGAGTTACAGTGTATCAGTAGGGAGGCTTGTACAGGTTCTCTGTTGCTGAGGTGAGTTACAGTGTATCAGTAGGGAGGCTTGTACAGGTTCTCTGTTGCTGAGGTGAGTTACAGTGTATCAGCAGGGAGGCTTGTACAGGTTCTCTGTTGCTGTGGTCAGCAGCTACAGTGTATCAGCAGGGAGGCTCAGGGACCTCTGGGAACAGAGCAGAGTCCAGCTGCCAACCCCAACTTTCCAACTGTGGTGCTGAACCATTGAATGTTTCTGGACAAGGAATGAACTTTGACCCAAACTACACTGTAGATTAAAGAGAATTCAAATTGTAGCAAAGATCTAACCATGAGAGGACATGCTGTGACATTTTAGAAGGAAACACATGAGACTACCTTTGTAACAACATAGGGTTAGAGTCAGAGTTTCTAAGACATGGAACCAAAGTTAAATACTGCTCAGTAGTCTGGGCTTTGTGGGTTTTTTAAGCTTTGGCTTCCACTAGGGCAGCGATCTCAACCTGTGGGTCACAACCCCTTGGGGGTTGAACAACTCGCTTTACACGGGGGTTGCATATCAGATATTTATATCACGACTCATAACAGTAGCAAAATTAGAGTTATGGAGTAGCACGAGGTCCCCATAACATGAGGAACTGTACTAAGGGATTGAAGCTTTAGGAAGGTTGAGAACCACTGCACAAGGGGATGTGAGGTGTTCCATTAGTCTATTTCCAAAGAAGTAAGTGGTGACAACTGAAAGACAACTACCTGGGATCTCTGGAGATTGGCCCCAGGGACCCCACCACTCAGTAAACACCCAAGAAGAGTTCCAAATGCAAAGAAGAAGAGCTGCCAGAGGTGCGGCAGGGACCCTCCTCTTGCTCAGGTTGAGAGAGGCTCCACTCCAGGTTGGTCCTTCTCGCTCAGCCCACCAAGGGATAGATAGGTTTCCTAATAAGAGGGGTGAGCTATAGCCTTGCTCACCTAATAGCTATAGGGTATAGTAACTTTCCAAAAGTGCTAGGCTAAGAGCCCTTACCTCAGCCCCTCTGGATCAAGCTGGCTGAACCTATTGCTTGGTCTCTTCTACTGAGAATGGTCTTAGGGCTACTTTTCCAATTGCAATGGGACCCACCTTAATCCCTGATCACACAGTGGGGCTGCCGTTTAGATAAGAGTGAACTATGGCTCCTCTAAAGAAGTGACTGTTTTAGAGACTATAGGGATGTCTGAAGCCAAGAATATTCTGAGAACAGTGGGAAGACTTACAGCCACACCAGAGCAAGATGCTGCCTCGAATTAGCTAGAGAATTAAGAAAAGCAGCACCTTGGGGCTGAAGAGATGGCTCAGTGGTTAAGAGCACTGACTGTTCTTCTGGAGGTCCTGAGTTCAATTCCTAGCACCCATATGGTGGCTCACAACCATCTCTAATGGGATCTGATACCCTTTCCTGGTGTGTCTGAAGACAGCAACAGTGTACTCATATACATACAATAAATAAGTCTTAAAAAACCCAAAAAACCAAAAAAGCCAAAAACCAGCAGCCAAGAAAAGCCTGCTGAGGTTGGTTAAGAGCAGGCTCCAGAGTTTGCCTTGAAGAGTTAACTGCTAAGATGATGGCAGTTTTCATGCCAGGAATCTGTTAGGAACTCTGAGCCCTACTGTAGCTCTACAAGCTGGCACTGCTTAGTAGAGAAGCCAAAGACAGAACCAACTAGCCAGAGGCTTACTTTACCTGAGGTAACTGCACACACAGGTTGAACTCTCAGAGGCCATTACACCCTGCAGGAGACAATGCAACAGCAAAAAGCCAGGGATAGTGGGTGTCAATACCCACTCCTGCCACAGTGTGTCGCCTGTAAGGTCTGGTTCTCAACTAAACTAAGATGGAGATGAGAAAGCAGCACAGCCCACACAGCACAGTGGGGAACACCAGCTGCAGCCAGGAGAGGTGCATGTTCAGATGCTAAAGAACCACAGAAAGGAGGGAGGGCTAGAGCGTGGTGGCGCCCGCACGCCTTTAATCCCAGCACTCGGGAGATAGAGGCAGGCGGATTTCTGAGTTTGAGGCCAGCCTGGTCTACAGAGTGAGTTCCAGGACAGCCAGGGCTACACAGAGAAACCCTGTCTCAGAAAAAAAAAAAAAAAGGAGGGGAGGGCTAGGGATGTAGCTCAGTTGGAAGAATGTTTGCCCAGCATGCACAGAACCACTGGGTTCAACCCCCAGCATCACATAGATTTCACATACCTGTAATGTCAGCACTCAGCAGGTAGAGGTGTGCACTACCTAGAAGAAGGAATCTATATCAGATATTTTATGGGCATGTCTATAGGGAATTAAGGAGATATGGATCAAACTCAGGTTTCAGTCTTGATAGGTTTGGTGGCTGTCAAGTGCTGTCATCCACCACTGGGCCTTTTGTTTGTTTTCATTTTCAGGACAGGATCTCACTATGTAGATGAGGATGGTCTTGAACTCACAAAGATCCACCTGTCTGTGCTTCCCAAGGGCTGGGATTAAAGGCCTGTGCCACTGGGCCTAGCCCCTAAGCTTTTTCTTTTTGAGGTGGGGCCTCACACTGTAACCCAGGCTGGACTTGAACACGTGGCAGTTATCTTGCCTCTGCCTTGGTTATGGAGATCATAGGCCTGCACCAGCTGCTTCCTTGAGTTGCAGATGGCTCTGCATGACGCTCCCACTGCTGATGATTTTCATTTCAGGCTGGGGTTTCCCTGTTCTCCTTCCCTTGGCCCACTTCCCTTCTACGAATCTAAAGCTCCAGATGTCGAGGCTGTGTGCTTGCCTGGCAGCAGTGCTCTTCATGGATTTCTTCAGAAAATGTCTTCTCTACCATTCTGAGGGTTCCTGTGGACGTCTGCTCTCTGCAGTAGTAATAGAGTCACTAATTTGATAAGGAGTGGGAAGAAGGAGGTGCCCTTCAAATGTTGCCCTTGGTCAGTTTTACCTTTCTCCCCACAGAGTGGCCCTGTCAGGCTCTTCGTCCCTTATAAAAGGCGCAAGAAAGAGAATGAGCTGCCCACGACTCCAGTGAAGAAGGATTCCCCCAAGAACATCACCCTGCTTCCTGCCACGGCGGCCACCACCTGTGAGTGCTAGCATAGCACAGCAGTGCTTTGCTGAGTTGTCATCCTGTCTTTCTATCTTAGCCCAACTCAAGGATTCTCATTTCTGAGATAATCTGACAATGAAAAGTCTTCCTTTGATTCAAACTACCAAATATTTTAAAGTTCATCCACATTTTATTTTCTGTCTGGAGTGCAAGGTTCCTGGCCCCACAGTCAGACTTGGCAGTGTGGATAGAGGCCTGAGTTCCACCCTCTCTGGCTCTTTCCCCTAGGATTCAAGGTCACTGACCTCCTGATGTCATACCACATGTGGGGTATGTCCCTGTGTCTGTTCCTGGGATCTCTCTGAAGCGTGCACCTTTGTAAAGAGCAGTGCATGTTTCCAGCCCAGTGCCTTGATGTGGCCTTGAATCAAGTGCCTTTTTGCCTTTCCAGTCACTGTGACACCCTCAGGACAGATCACTACCTCTGGAGCACTGACCTTTGACAGAGCATCCACTGTAGAGGCCACTGCTGTCATCTCTGAGAGCCCAGCCCAAGGTGATGTCTTTGCAGGAGCCACAGGTAAGCTGTCTCAGGATCTGCCTGATGTGTCCCCAATCCCTATGACAGTCTCTGTTGCCTGGCTCCTCAGCAGAGACTTGAGCAGGACTCTATCTTGATAGGAGCCTGGTGGGTATTGGAGAAAAAGCACTAAGCACTGTGACCAACATACAGAGCCGCAGATAGGTAGCATTTGCTAATACTGCTTTAGACTGATCCCAGCCACTAGAAACAATCCTAGTCAGGGGCTGGCGAGATGGCTCAGCAGCTTAGAGCACTGACTGCTCTTCCGAAGGTCCTGAGTTTGAATCCCAGCAACCACATGGTGGCTCAAAACTACCTGTAATCCCTCTTCTGGCACATCTGAAGACAGCTACAGTGTACTTATGTATAATAATAAATAAGATTTGGGCTGGAGCAGGGCTGACTGGAATGAGTGGGGTTGATCGGAGGGAGCAGAAGTCCTAAAATTCAATTTCCAACAATCACATGAAGGCTCACAACCATCTATACAGCTACAATGTACTCATATATACATTAAATAAATAAATCTTTAAAAAAAAGAAACAGCCGGGCGTGGTGGCTCACGCCTTTAATCCCAGCACTCGGGAGGCAGAGGCAGGCGGATTTCTGAGTTCGAGGCCAGCCTGGTCTACAAAGTGAGTTCCAGTACAGCCAGGGCTACACAGAGAAACCCTGTCTTGAAAAACCAAAAAAAAAAAGAAAAAAAGAAAAAAAAAAGAAAAGAAACAATCCTAGTCATGTGTCATTTTAAATATTCTAAGAGTCATGTTAACAAAGCACATGATATCTTTTTTCCCCAAAGATTTATTTATTTATTTATTTATTTATTTATTTATTTATTTATTAATTAGATGTAAGTGCACTGTATCTGTTTCCAGACACTCTAGAAGAGAGCATCAGATCTTGTGATAGGTGGTTGTGAGCCACCATGTGGTTGCTGGGATTTGAACTCAGGACCTTCGGAAAAGCAGTCAGTGAGCGCTCTTACCTGCTGAGCCATCTCACCAGCCCACATGATATATTTTGTGATAAATTTAATTTCTTCAACCACCTGAATTCCAGGGTAACATCGATTCAAAATATATACTCAGTTCACTCAGCAGCCACCAAGGGCTGGGATCTCTGGATTGAGTATGCAGCTGTAGGACTTGGAATTAAATCTGCTGCGCTGAGGCTATCTGCTTCTCTCTCACAGTGCAAGAGGCAGGTGTGCAGCCTCCCTGCAGGGTTGGCCACCCTGAACCCCACTACCCTGGCTATCAGGACAGCTGCCAGATTGCCCCGTTTCCAGAAGCTGCATTGCCAACATCACACCCCAAAATTGGTGAGTATAAAAGAATTTATGTGCATATAAGCTATAGTCCTCAAAATTATGGTTTTGTTTGATTTTTATTCTCTGTAGTGCTGGCAGTGGAACCCAGTAGCATCTCATACAAGCTAGGCGAGTGCCCTACCTCTTACCCAATGCCCCAACCCCAGAACTATTTCTTGTGAGTGGAATAGGGCTTTGCCAATGTGTTTGCTTTTTTCTCTCAGAGTACTAGGTTAGGGTTGACAAGGTCCAGCCTTCTACCTGTGTTTGCTAATAAAGTTTTATTACACACAATCATTCTGCCCACTCATATACAAGGTTTCTTTTGTTTGTATCAGGCTGCTTCCATAGAGACTGAAATGACCTATTGTTGGTATTGTCAGGTCCACCCCAACAGAAATGTGTGAGTAGACTTATCTCCTTGCCTTGAAGAGCCATGGAATTGGATCAAGTGGTATTTGGTGTGAGGGACTGTGCCAGTATCTGTATTCCCATAGTTGAGAGCCGAGGTGACCCTCTCTGTGTGGGCACCTTGACTTTGGGTTTTCACTTAGTGGCACATCTTGAGCAAATTTCTGTGTCAGTATACTTTTTAAAGGTACATATTATGGATAAAATATTACCTGCATCTTCCTCTGCTGATGGGCATTTGGTTTTATACTTGTCAAGTTTCTCAGCATTGAGAAACCCATGTCAGCCTCCTCTCTGTCTCTGATGTAGCCTAGGTCCCATCCTTTCTGAGAAGGATGCGTTCTCTACTGCTCATTTTGGGACTCAGCTTACAGGAGCCACAGATATTTAATAACATTAAAATATGTTTTTAAAAATAGATTTCATATATTCCAAAGAGTTGTAAATACAATACAAAGAACTCCCCCCCCCCAAAAAAAAAAACTATTTAAGAGTAGTTGCAGGCATTACCCAACATGCTTCAGTATTTTGTCTCCTACATACACACAAAGATGGCATAAAACTCAGGAATTAAGTCAGCATTTACTAGCTACCCAGTGACTGGTAGTCCCCGGTGGCAGGGTGAGCCAGGACTTGCTTCCTGGAATCTGTCCCCTTAACACTTGGCCTTTCACCTGCCTTGTTGGAGGTTACCAACCGGTGTCGTGTAGCAGGCCCCTTACCCTGGTACTATGACTTTGGCTCCTGTGAATGGGTTGTTGTTGTCAGTGATGGTGCAGACCTGTGACACGGGCTGCCTGGGATCCTGTGTCTTCTGAACCCTGTCTCCTTGCTGTGGGTAACCCTGACGACTGAGTGAGGGTAGGGAACTCTCATAGGAGCTCCCTGAGACCGCAAAGTCTACGGTGCCTCTGCCCACTTCCCACTAGGTTGGATATAGGGCTTCCTGTTTTAGTCAATTCTTTTGGCTGCTTTCCTGATTTCTGTTCATACTCCCAGACTTAGAGCCCTGTATGAGGCAGCAGGAGCTGCATAGGTGGCCTCTGTGTTGACTTGCCCCTCACAGCAGGGACTTTCTTTCTGCCTTAACTAGATACTTGAGGTTCATCCCAAGTTTTTCATTAGTCAGTCAGTCAGTCTCTCTCTCTCTCTGTGTGTATGTGTGTGTGTGTGTGTGTATGTGTGTGTACTGGGGTCTCCCTATATAGCTGTGGCTGGAACTTGATATATGGGTTGGCTTTGAGCTCACAGAAATCTCCTTCCTCTGTTGTTTGAGTGCTGGGGTTAAAGACATGTGTGTTTTTACGCTCATGTGTGTGTGTTGAGTGTGGCCTTAGGATATCCTGGTGCACTGTAGCGTGTGCATGTGGAGGGCAGAGAATGACCTGGGGATCAGTCTTCACCATCCACCTTGTCTGACACAGGCCTCTTGTTTGCACTGCCAGTACTAGGCTAGCTGTCATTCAGAGCCTGGGCAGTCTCTCCTATCTCCTCAGTCTCCCCTCGAAGCTCAGAGGCATGCTGGGATTGCAGATGTGCACTATCACATCTAGATCGTACCTGAGTTCCTGGGATTCAAACTCAGGTTTTTATGCTTGAGCTGCAAGTGCTTTGCTCACTGAGCAACCTTACTATACTAGCCCTCATCCCAAGTTTTATATCCCCTCTCCCTTCAGAAGCCACTGGAATATCTGGCCTACATCCTAGAGGTTTCAACTGTTGAGTACTGGCTTTTGTGATGACTGGGTGCCTTGTCCAGTTCACAGGAGAATGGAAAGAGGCTCTGTGCAGTGGAAAGAGCATCCCGCAGAAGCCCTGTCACGTTGGGTGTCTGTGGTGTGTCTATTCCCAGACTTCTCAGTAGACTACAGTAGAAAGTGCTTGCACCCCCACATGCACCTCTCTTCTAGACCCACCTGCAGAGGAGGTTCACAGTGTCTCCTCTAAAATCACAGTGTGTTCTGGTCCCCTCTGTCTATCTTGGTGGCTTTCTTCTCCAGCCGGGAGAATCATGGCTCTCACGTCCATGTTGACTGCAGACCCCAGAAGGACTTTCCAGATAAGCCTTGGCTTTCCTGTGTGTGGTGCTGGCTGAATGTCTCTGTTCTCCTTGCCCTCAGTGTGCTTGTCCTGTGGCTGTCTGCCTCTGTGTTTCATGACCACCCCTTCTCTGGGTGAGTGTCTTGGTTGTTATTACTTTCTCTTGTCTGTCTGTGAGCTTCTACTGTAGGCCTTATGTTAGAAGTGATCAGCCCTCAGGGAAGGCTTTTAGCTAATAGCATGTGGGAATTCGAGCAAGAGTGGGGACATTGTTCATCTCCAGTGCATCTCCTCCCACCCGAGGCTGTAACTAATCACTAATCTCTGGTTTATCCCACATTCTACATTCTAGTCCTGACATCGCTGCCTGCCTTGGCTGTGCCACCGTCCACCCCCACCAAAGCTGTCTCTCCCACTGTGGTCAGTGGGCTAGAGATGTCAGAACATCGGAGCTGGCTGTACCTGGAAGAGATGGTCAACTCCCTACTCAACACAGCTCAGCAGCTGAAGACGCTGTTTGAACAAGCCAAGCAGGCGAGCTCTTGCAGGGAAGCTGCTGTGACCCAGTCGAGAATGCAGGTTGATACAGAGAGGAAAGAGGTAATGTGAGCTCAGACCTGTACCCATCACCCTGCCTTGGCCCTGGGATAGCCTGTGATTCCTGTGCTGGCCTACAAAGATCATTGATCTATTGGCCCTGAGAAGGGAGATCTGGAAAATAATAAAAACGAGGGTAGCAGACACTAATGAAACATTTTGTTTAAGATTAGCATATTTCAGCAGGGAAAACATTTTTATATACACCAACCATTATTTTTGAGTGCATAGTATTCATAGCTGTTTCTACATCCAGGCTATTTTTATATAGTAAAACTTGTTTCCTATTTTAACTCTGTAAAGTGTGACTTGGTGCAGATCAGATACATAAACACAGTTTTCCATCTGCCGCTGCAGTGCCCTGCCTCCTGTGGGCCATGGAGGATACTGTGACCTTGTGACCACCATGTTTTCCTGTAGTGTCTCAACACCAGGGCCCAATGCATCCAAAGATAAATAACTATTAACATTTTCTGTGTGCTTTGGACTTTTTTTTTTTAAAGATTTATTTATTATATGTAAGTACACTGTAGCTGTCTTCAGACACTCCAGAAGAGGGAGTCAGATCTCATTACGGATGGTTGTGAGCCACCATGTGGTTGCTGGGATTTGAACTCTGGACCTTTGGAAGAGCAGTCGGGTGCTCTTACCCACTGAGCCATCTCACCAGCCCGGACTTTTTTTTTTTTAAATGAAAGCAAAATTGAACCACAGTAAAATGCCTATGTCCTATTAGAGGTTTGGCAAACATCACCAGCCCCTGGTGAGGGCAGCTACCCCAGTGGCTCCCAGTGTCATCCCCTGGCATTCCTGCCTCCTATGCTTGTCAGAAGTCAGTGGCGAGCTGTGGAGCTCCGCAGCAGTGCAGAGGCCCGGCAGTGTCCCCTTCCTGTCACCACAACACTGTGGATCTTGAGGTCCGTTTTCCTTCAATCACCCCACCAGCAGTTGTGGAGACGACCTTCCTTTCCCCATCAGCGATCTGCTGAGAAGCAGGTGATGGCTGGATTCGGGTCTGCTTTCACACTTGATCTAGATCTCTTAGAAATATGTGGGAGTCCCAGGTAGTTGAGGATTTTCTGTTTCTCTTGTGGCAGTTGTCCTCATTCTAGTGTGGCTCTGAAAACCGTTTTCTGTGGGACTTTAGTTATATTTGTTATTTTATGTGGGTCTGTTTGTTTGTTTGTTTTGTTTTTGAGACAGAGTCCCTCTGTATAGTCCTGGCTGCCTTGGAACTCACAGACCCACTGCCTCTGCCTGCTGCTCAGTGTTCAATGCTGAGAATAAAGTATACACCACCACATCCACCCGGGGTTTATGTAGCCCAGGCTAGCCTTCAGCTTGCCAGGTAAATGAGGCTGGCCTTAAACTTGGGATTCTCCTCCCTCTAACCTCCAGGTACTGGGGTTATAGGAAAGCCACCAGGCCATCAAGTACTGGGGTTATAGGAAAGCCACCAGGCCATCAAGTACTGGGGTTATAGGAAAGCCACCAGGCCATCAAGTACTGGGGTTATAGGAAAGCCACCAGGCCATCAAGTACTGGGGTTATAGGAAAGCCACCAGGCCATCAAGTACTGGGGTTATAGGAAAGCCACCAGGCCATCAAGTACTGGGGTTATAGGAAAGCCACCAGGCCATCAAGTACTGGGGTTATAGGAAAGCCACCAGGCCTGGTTTGGTTTTGAGGCAGGATCTTCCTATTTAGCTCTGACTGGCCATCTCATGATCCTCCTGCCTCAGTCTACTCGGTGTTAGTTTTCAGGACTGTGTCACCTTATCCTGCTGCAGTTCATTAGGGTTCATTTTGTGTTGTAGTGTGTGCTCTGTTTTGGTGAAATTGCTATGTACTTGATAATGGCCTACTTCCTCCAGTTATTTCAGTATTTTGCCACATTATTAGTCATAATAACTTGACACTATTTAACTCTTCTTCAGGCTTTCCTTCAGTCTGAAGAGTTCCACGGGCACTACATACATTTGGTGGTCATATATACATGCAAGTAAAACAGTCATACACAAAGAATTATAGAATTTTAAAAATATATAACAAGCTGGGTGTAGTGGAGTACACCTTTAATCCTAGCACTTGGAAGGCAGAAACAGGTGGAGCTCTGTGAGTTCCAATCCAGTCTAGTCTACATAGTGACTAGGCCAGAGCTATATAGTGAGACCTATCTCAAACAAACAATAAATAAATAACAATATATTAGCAAATAGAACCCACTAACTGTCAGTTGGGCACAGTGGCTGGTCTTGTACTGAATCTGGTGATGCTAGGAACAGGCCTTGACTGCTGTGCGACCAGAGTCACGTGGCTGGTGGGAACAGACCAGAGGGAAGTGAAGAACCTGTCACCATCTGGCTCCTGGGTGCACAGCCCAGCTACATAATGATGGCTTTGATAAATGTGCTAGACATAGCAGTTAGTCCCTGATCTCTGGTGCACTGGAGGGTTCTAAACTAGAACTCAAATCTTTTGAGGACTGGCCCTACTGGCACCTCATTAGAATCCCATAGGAAGGCTCTGTTCGTGGGTCCCTGAATGTACAAAGTAGGAGGGGGAAGGCATCGTGGTGAATAGCTCAGGTGTCTTCTTTTTACGTGTAGAAAAAGTGTGGATTTTCTTGAGATTGGCTGAAACATGAACATCTAAACATACCAACAGGAACCTAAACGCTAACTGGCATTACTGAGTTTGCATCCTCTGAGCCCGTACTCTCTGAGAAAATAATCCCTTGCCATCACAGGTTGATTTGCAAGCAGTCCTGCTTGATCACAGGATAGGAAGTGGCAAACAATGCTTGTGTTGGAGTGGAAAGACCATACTGGGACCCTTTCTACTTGGGGTGTGTACGAGGGCCATCTGAGAAGCCTCATTGAGGGGCTTTCAGGAGGTAGTGCAGGAGTTAATTTAACACGGCTGGAGGGGTCCTGAGTCTGCCAACTTTCACATTTTATTTGGAATTTTCAAATTTAGCCTAGCTGAAGCAATTTTTTACAGGATTTTCTGTGTATATATGCTACTTTTAACAATGAGAGTGTGTGTGTGTGAGAGAGAGAGAGATTACATGTGCAGAGACTAAATAAACAGGGCAGAAAAGCAAATGCCCTTGCCTGTCAAGGACACTGCATCCAACAGAAACCAAGCTGGCTAAGCAGCCGCAGGGTCTTCTATTAACCACTGCATCCAAGAGCCCTTGCCCACTTGCTGAGCAGTTCAAAGGCACAGGCACAGGAGGGTTCATCTGCTCAGACTCTGACAAGGAAGAGCTGGTCTTGCCTTCTCCAGAATGAACTTACATTCCCTTGAGTAAGACAGCCCCAGAGCAGGAGTGTGGCCCTCCACTGTTGTCTTCCTGACTGCTGACCAGAGATGCCGCTGCTCATCCCTGAGTCCCCAAGAAACTGCTTAAGGGAACCTGTCTATACAACAGTGGGACACCTAGGAAATGCTGACTTCATAGACTCAAGAAGGAGCTGTCCCTAGGGGCTGGGTAGAAAGACAGTTATTTCATAGGTGTTAATTCATTCACAGGAACACACCCAATCGGGATAAAAAGGCACAGGCAAAAGGTTAGGCATGGTGATGGTGCACACACTTCTGATTCCAACAGGGAATGAGTTCATGCAAGCCTGGACTGCATAGCAAGTTCAAACCAGACAGGCTACCATAGAGTAAGTACTTGGCTCTCTCCCCACAGCCAGCATGGCCCTTCCCAAGGTTTCAGTTTGGTGTTTATTAGGCAGCTGGGCAGGAAATCCGTGGTGGTTTCACTTGCTCTTAGCCCCCAGTTAAATACTATTAACCCAGCCCTTTGGCCTGTGCCTGCTGGCAGACCTGTGCGATGAGTCTGGATTTAATGCTTTTGTCTTCTTCAATTGTCTGTCTAGCAGACACTCACACCTATTCCATTTTTCTCGTTGAGACCCAGCTTCTCATATCATTCTCTACCAGTGTTCTGAGGGAGGATGCACAAGGCTCCCTTTTCATAGCTAGTACCTGAAGTGATGACCCATTGTAGGACCAACACCTAGGCACACGGCACGACATGCAGCACAGAACATGCAACACTGGTCCATTCATCCATCTCCCAGAGCCTCTAGCCTGGCCCACATAGTGTACGTTTACATTTCAGCCAGCATGCAGCACACACAGAGCACACAATACAGAGCACACAGTGCGAGACACACAGCGCACAGCAGACACATAGCATGCACACAGCACAGAGCACACAGTGCACAACATACAGCATGCAGTATACGGCATGCTGCATGCAGCACAGAGCACGCAACACATAGCACACAGCTGTCATACTTTTTTTTTAACAGCTTAGATTTTTTTTAAAGATTTATTTATTTTATTATATATACATACACTGCTGCTGTCTTCAGACACACCAGAAGAGGACCTCAGATCTCATTACAGATGGTTGTGAATCACCATGTAGTTGCTGGGAATTGAACTCAGGACCTCTGGAAGAGTAGTCAGTGTTCTTAACCACTGAGCCATCTCTCTAGCACATGTTTTTGTTTTTGTTTTGTTTAATTGGTGTTCTGTGTGTCTGTCTGTGTGAAGGTGTCAGATCCCTTGGAACTGGAGTTATAGACAGTTGTGTTGCCATGTGGGTGCTGAGAATTGAATTCTGGCCCTGTAGTAGAGCAGCCAGTGCTCTTACCCGGTGAGCCAGCTCTCTAGCCCCCAGGCTTCAGGTGTGTATGTAGGCCAGGTTCTGGCAGCTTTTTCCAGCATCCGGATACCAGCCAGCCACTGCTTCCCTCTCATCCTCTGTGTAACCTGTGGAGGCCACGCCTGCAAAAGTAGAGCTGCTGCCTTAAAGGGTCAGGCCATGGTGCTGGACAAAGGGCCTTTGGAATTCTGCCTGGATGGGTCTGAAAAGAAGAATGTCCTCTACCCCAGTCCGCCCTCATGCTGCACTTCTGAAGTAGGTGTTCAGGGAGGAGATGGGTATCCCTCCCTTCCATGTCCTCTGAGGACCCTTGGGAATGCTCCTGGGAGTCACCATTCTACCTGCAGCTTGTCCATCAGCAACACTTAGACTAGACACCATTCTGGACAGCCATCCCAGTGCTGCTACTTTCTGACCCAGAGATAGGGACGGCAGAGTAGCCTGTAATGCGCAGCCATGACCAAGCACACGATGGCTGGCCCTCACTGTCTCGTTCCATTTCACTCCCACTTGGGGACATTGGAGCTCTTACACAGGGGCGCACACACATTTCTTTCTTGGTTGCTGTGTAGCCCAGGTTGGTCTAGAACTTACAATCCTGCTGCATCTGCCTCCCAGGTTCTGGGACTATATGTCTATATATACTGAATTCCAAGGCACCTCATATGCGTTTTGTTTTTGTTTTGTTTTGTTTTAAGATTTGTTTGTTTGTTTATTTATTATATGTAAGTACACTGTAGCTGTCTTCAGAAGATCTCGTTACAGATGGTTGTGAGCCACCATGTGGTTGCTGGGATTTGAACTCTGGACCTTTGGAAGAGCAGTCAGGTGCTCTTACCCACTGAGCCATCTCACCAGCCCTGGTTTTGGTTTTTGAGACAGGATTTCTCTGTGTAACCCTGGCTGTCTTGGAACTTGCTTTGTACACCAGGCTGGACTCAACTCAGAGATCCAGGTGCCTCTGCCTCCCTAGTGCTAGGATTAAAGGTTTGTGTCACTGCCGCTTGGCTATCCTTTTATGCTTTTAATAGACTAGAAAAACAAGGCTGTAGCAGGAGCTACATGTCTGTCTTCTATCTATTTCCCCTGCAGCATCACCAGTAAGCACACACACAGAAGGAACGTCCATCTTAGACGGGCTGAAGGTGGATTATAAACTGCTGGTGAGAGGCGGGTTGGGATCTGTAGTAAGGTCTTTGCTTCCCTTGCCCTAGAAACAGAAGAGGCCAGATGGAGTAGACCTGCTGGGGTTCTGTGAACATGTATCTGAGAGGACACAGCAGAAGCAGGGCTGCCTGAAGAGCTGAGGGCACATGAAAGTCTCAAAGACTCTGATTGGAGGAAAGTGGCTTCATTTTCTCCAGGCCATCATCTGGCATAGTATTCAGTCATATGATCTCTGGGTCAAGGTGTGAGACTCAAAGATCCTTACTTCATAATAAAAGGACAGGAGACCTAGGATAGCAAGACTGAGACAAGCAGAGTCAGGCCTCAGCCTAGACAAAAGGCAAAAATAGCTGCTGTGCAGATGCAAAATGCAAAATGGTGTTTCTTCTAGTCCCTGATGCATTTCTCTGACATGGAACTTCTTACTGGCTGGGTCCTTCAGGGAGGTACACACCTAGTGTATGTGTAGTGTATGTGGCTCCCTCTCTGAATTCAGGATACAGGCCTTATCTAATACGGGCCCTGTGGCTCAATAGTCCCTCCTTTTTGATCCCTGGACTCAGTCACATAACAGACTCCCTGTGACCTTTCAACCCCAGGATGAACTGAGAGTACCTAAATAATCAGCTGGCAGCCAGGGAAGCCGGCCCTGTGCCTCCCCATCCTCTGCTGTTCTCTCATGAGCTCAAGGTGCGCCTCACACTGAAAATAGAGCCCAATTATTCACTTCTTAAAGGTGTTGAAGAGGCCGGTGAGGTGGTCCAGGATGTGAAGGCACTTGCTGCCAGGCCTGGTGACCTGAGTTTGACCCTAACATGCTGGACTCCTGCAAGTTCTCTGACCTGCACATGTGTACCATGTCATGTATGTTCAAACACCCACGCATAAATAAATGTAATAAAAAATGTGAAAGCCTTCAAAGAAGTCGGGAGCAAAGAGACAGATGGATTCCTGAGTTCAAGACCAGCCTGGTATACAAACTGAGTTCCAGGCTAGCTACAACTAGTTATCTAGGGACAAGGCATTAGCAGGTCCCAAGTTCAAGTGGGACTTAAAGAACGTTTACAGACTGGTGACAAATAGATTATTGAGTGATTGGGGATTAGTGAGCACTGTATTGGGTAATCGTCATCTTCTTGTGATTCTTCTGTGAGACATTGCTCGTTACCTGTGACATTCCGTTTGTATAATTTAGAAATGAGTGACGTAGTTGGTCCTTGTTCATATTCCTGCCATGCTTTAAGTTGACATTGAAGCCAGCCTGTGTGCTGTGCTAATGGACAGTTTATTGGCCCTCCCTCTGGGGCACAGGGTCTGTGTACCCATTCCTTCTGAGGCAGAGGCTGCTGGGCATAGTTCTCTAGAGGCTCCAGGCTCACACCTTGAGACCACATGCCCCGGAGGAAGTTCTGTGGCCTCTTTACCTGAGACCACACTGGCGATCCTCTTCTGTTGAGGCTCATCCATGGAGAGCCACTCTGTGGTTCCGAAACTCTGTAGGTTTCTAGGAAGCTCGGGAGACCTTTTTGAAGTCACTTTGGTAGCACAGACAGCTGTCACTGGTGTCCCTCTGTTGGTGTGGTAGAATGTTGTCTCTGAAAAAAGAGGCTAATCTTGGGGCCCTCTTCCATTTTTTCAGAAAAGCTGCAGCGTTAGTACAGAGAGTCCCTGTGACAATCACAGGCTGTCCTCCGGGAGTGTGTCAGTCACAGCTCTCTTGTCCCGCCTCTGAACACAAATGCCAGCTCCACAGTGGGTTTCATTATTGCTGCCATTTTTGTGCTCAGGGCTGTCTGGGACACATATGCTACCCCAGCATAAGAAGGGGAGGGGTATTTCCCCCAGTACATACGCCAGGCTGCTCCCCTCTTCTCTGCAGCTCTGAAGTCAGGCAGGTCATCTGTTGGACATGCTCAGACTGGCTCTTCTCACAGTGGAACTGACAAAAAGCTTCAACAGGAAGAACACATCCTGTGTTTAGTGGCAATCCTTGCAGCCTGGACTAGGATGCCTGCCATTGTCTGCTGTCTCTCCTTCTATAGACCTGACCACTAAGCAAGTTCACCTGGGAGCTCTCCTGGACAGGAGTCAGGAGTTAACCAACCAGTTTGTCTCCTGCCCTATTGATCTGACTGGTCACATATTTCTAGCAGGGTGAACACACTGATGATCTGTTATAGCCAGTACTGTCTTCCTAGGTCCTGTATGTCTGCACCCCCACTCCTCCCATAGTGCCTTCTCCGACTCTGGCCTACCAATTCTGTCTACATGATTATGGACTTTTTTACAGTATTTTGTTATTTAAAGTGGAGGCAGAGTCTGGAGGCTTGGTACAGTGCTGGAGGCCAGGCAGCTAATTCAGTGCCCAGGATCCATCTGCAGTTAATGTTTTCTAAAGGGAATGAGGTAGCTGATGTTTCACAAATAGGAAGATGGTGGTCACGGTGGAGACCACAGAAGAAAGCTAAAACTCAGAACAAGAGCCTTCAAGTAGCTATTGTGTTTCCAGCATACCTGCAAAACAGTGATCAAAGAGGACCGAGTAGCCTTGTGAACCCACCAGTCACATCGGTATATTGTATATAGACAATATATATTGTATATATTGGTCACAGCAGGATCCTGCCCAGTGCCTACCAGGCTGGGTCCCTTTGGCCTGAGTGACCCAGTACCCTAACAGATGCCCTTCCCAACTCTGTAACCCAGTCTCAGGGTTTCTGGTTCTCTCCATCCTGGAAAGTGTTTGTTAACAGAGAGCTCACAGTTACCAAATGCCACACATAATTTGTTATTTCACGAAAATAAGTCACTGAGAGGTTGTGTTCAGCACTCCAGTTTAACTATCTTCCACTAATGTGGCTTAAAGAAAAGGTACACAAAACATTGGACAGTGCTCTTTCAATGAAGTGACTCTGAAGAGCGGCCTGCGGGACACCTTGAGGATGCTAAGACCACTGGGGATATTAGACCCAGATTCCATAGCAGAGCTGACACACTAAAAGCAACTCAGAGTCCGCAGTGCTGGTCCCCCGCGTGTCTGCGGGCTGGGACCTTGAGCACTCAGAAGGTGTGCTGAAAAGTTGAGAACTTCTCCCAAGTTGGACTTTCTATACGCTAATACTCTGTTTCATTGTACAGAGTAAACTCCGGTAAAGAGAAGCCAGTTCTGTACAACTGGTCAACCCTGGGACGGACACAGTCCACAGCTGTACTCAGTGTTTCTGTTGGTCATGGGTGGCTGCCATGGAGCCTGGTGCCTGCTGTGACGCTGACACTTGTTTGTCCTTCTTGCAGCAGTCATGTGTCAACTGCGGCCGGGAGGCCATGAGTGAGTGTACCGGCTGCCACAAGGTTAACTACTGCTCTACGTTCTGCCAGCGCAAGGTAGCGTGCCTGCTCACATGCCTGCATCACCTCAGCCTTTCCCACTCTAGTGTCCTGCATAGGTGCCTAGGCAGGTGGACTCACTCCAAGCACCTGCGGGCCGGAACGCTGCCGTCAGGGCTGGGGTCTGGGAGTGCTCAGAGCAGTGGCTGCTTAGAGCTGCCTGCTGGATCCTCTGCTGGGTTTGGGTTCTTCCTTCCCATTTCTGCAGGCTCCCAGCTGGATCTGTGAGATGAAAGCACGTGAGCATCTATGTGCCCATGTAAGGCCTGCATTGGGCAAAGTCCACTGGCAAGGAGTCCATGTTCTGAGGGCCTCTCACAGCAGGCCTCACAGAACATTGCAAAAATGGTCATCCAGTGTCATTGTTTCTATTAATCATTGGCTCTTAGAGCAGCAAAGAGAGCTTTTTCCTTTTCTTCTTTTTTTTTTTTTAAACTTTGTTTTGTTTGGGTTTGGTTTTTTTTTTTTTTTTTTTTTTTTTTTTTGAGACAAGGTTTCTCTACACAACCCTGGCTGTCCTGGAATTTACTTTGTAGACCAGGCTGGCCTCAAACTCAGAGATCTACCTACCTCTGCCTCCTGAGTGGTGGCATTAAAGGCCCTTTTCGTCTTTGAGACAGGGTTTCATACATATCCGGCTGCTGTAGAACTCCATGTATAGTCAAGAATAACCATAAATCAGACAGGCGCTCTGCCACCTGAGCCACAGCTCCAGTCCCAGCCTCCCCCCCCCCTTTTTTTTTTTTGAAACGGGGTTTTATGTAGCCTGGGCTGCCCTTGAACCTTCTGTTGGCTCCTTTTTTCTGGTGCTTGGATTTGAGGTTTGCTACCACCCCTAGCATTAAAGAGAGTTGTTTGCATGTCTAACCTTTTGATGTTGTGACATGACATTGTCATCTACAAAGTGCACACTCAGGAACTAAATAATCAAGTATTGGGGAGGGCAAAACAAATCTCATGACGTTTTTAATAAGTTTATGGTGTTGGGCTGCATCTGTGCTGTCCTAGGGCACTACTACGCTGTCAGTTGAACACTTAGACCATCATATGCCTAACACTTTTACCCTTCCCAAGAGCACTTTGGAACAGTGAGGAACCTCATCATTTGTATTTTTTCCAAAGTCTTCAGCCTATGGTTATCCTAGGCAGTACCATGAAGCTGGATCTGGGTTGTGGCAACTGCTGTGGCCTCCCAACACTCTCCATGGAGTCGTTTCTGTTCCTTGTGCCCTATTAAATTGATTGCTTCTTTTGTGCCTACTCCAAGTTTTATAGATGTAGGAGCCTAAGAGTTCCTTTGTACAGCTAGCTTAATAGCCACCGCAGGTTCAAGCCGTATCTGCTGACAGAACCTCCCTCAAGACCTGCGGCCTGGTGGCTTGCTGAAACCTGGCCAGCGAACAGAAGTGTGGCTATAGGATACAGGCACGAAGAGCAGCTCATGAAGTAGACATGTGCCCCAGCCTGAGGTCTGCAGGTCTCAGAGAGCTTCACGTGTCACAAGGAAAGTGCCACGTTCCACCCTGATGGAACCTGGCAGTCCTGTCTGCCCTGGCGAATCCTCGGAAGCCATCACCTCCAGGGCTTAGGGGGTGCCATGGCCTGTGTCCTCTGGACATCTCTAGAGCTGTGCTTGCCCTCCAAGAGGCCAGAGATTTGGGGAGCAAAGTCAGAAGTTTGGCTTCTCTTTTTCTGGGGGAGGGTGAATTTTTTTTGAAGGGGGACAGGGTTTCTCTGTGTAGCCTGGCTGTCCTGGAACTCACTTTGTAGATCAGGCTGGCCTCAAACTCACAGAGACTCACATGTCTCTGCCTCCTGATTGCTAGGATTAAAGGCATGGGCTACCACGCCTGACTAGAAGTTTGTCTCCTGAACTCCACTAACAAACTTTTGCACTGAGAATGTTCAGCCAAGTTGTTCTACTGGTACTTGGGGATGCTGGGTATGGGTCAGGGCCACTGGTGGTGAGATTATAGAGCACGGGCAACCCAGGCCTCTCATTCTCAGTCTGCAGCTTCCCAAAGTGCAGGCACCGCTGGCAGTAGTGACCTTGGCACAGTACAGACTTCTGATCACCGTTCCTGTTCAGGAGCTTTGCTTCTAGGAATAATCTTGGTGAGAGATTCCACTTCTTGGAGCCACTATGCTAAGTCAGCCATCCACCAATGTCCTATGTCAGTAAAGACAAACACGCCGGCTTTTGTTTTTGTTTTTGTTTTTGTTTTTGTTTTGATTGAAGGGATAGCATTTCTCCGTGTAGCCCTGGCTGCTCTGGGACTCATTCTGTAGACTAGGCTAACTTCAAACTCAAAGATCCTCCGCCTCTGCCTCCCAAGTGCTGGGATAAAGGCACAGGCTATTTCTTCATTTGAATTGCTATATAATGAATGTAGGGGCCTGGAGAGATGGCTCAGTGGTTAAGAACACTGCTGTTCTTGCAAAAGACCTGGGTTCAGTTCCCAGCACCCACATGCTGACATTCAACTGTCCTAACTCTAGTCCTAGGGGATCTGACGCCCTGTTCTGCCCTCCATGAGCAATAGGCACAGACACGGTACACAGACATTCATGCAGGCAAAACACCCACACACATAAGTAAAAAGAATAAATCTTTTTTAAAAAGTGAATGTCACTATCCAAAATTTTGATGTTGGCTTCAAAGGGAACAACAGTAGCTGGGATCTGAAGGAGCAGAAGCCAGAGGCCACTTTAAACAAATATAATTTGTGAACGGACTTCCTCACCCGTTGTCGGCTTAGAGGGGTACAGTAATGCAGTGCATTTTGAAACATCCCTCAGAAGAAGCCCTGAAGCTCCAGCCACTCGAATTTTTCTCCAGGCCCTGGTGGGGATAATCAACTTTCCTTACGTCTGTTTGCTCGTTCTAGAGATTTCATATTGAAGAACCCACCCACACATGGCTTAGTGCAGCTCCTTTGGCCCATGGTTTGTTCTTTCCTTGTTGTACATGGGTTTGAACTTAGGCCGAGCAAGTACTCTACCAGTGAGCTGTACCCAGCCCTGGTTTGTCTGTTTTGCTTTTAATTACATTATTTATTTATGCATTTACTTTCTTGTTTAGCATGCCAGTGGGAGCACACGTGCCAAGGTCCACACATGGATGTCAGATGACAACCTGAGGGAGGTGGTGCTCCCTCTCCACCTGTGGGTCCTGGAGATTGAATTCAGATCATCAGGCTGGACAGCAAGTGACCTTTTCTACTAAGTGATCTCCATGCCCCCTCCCCCTTTGCTTTTTGATACAGGGTTTACTATGTATCCCAGGCTGGCCTTTTTTTTTTTTTAATGTGAATACATTTACACACCAAAAGAGGGCATCAGATCCCATTACAGATGGTTGTGAACCACCATGTGGTTGCTGGGAATTGAACTCAGGACCTCTAGAAGAGCAGTCAGTGCTCTCAACTGCTAAACCATCTCTCCAGCCCCAAGGCTAGCCTCTTAAGATACAAGGTTTACTATGTATCCCAAGCTAGCCTTTTTTTTTTTTTTTTTTTTTCTTTCTGGTTTTTCGAGACAGGGTTTCTCTGTATAGCCCTGGCTGTCCTGAAACTCACTTTGTAGACCAGGCTGGCCCCAAACTCAGAAATCTGCCTGCCTCTGCCTCCCAAGTGCTGGGATTAAAGGCGTGTGCCACCATGCCTGGCTTAGGATGGCCTTTAACTAGTGACTTCTTGCCACAACACTCCAAGTGCTGAGGTTAGAGGCTTTCAAGACCATCCCTGAACTAACAACATTTGCAATGGGGATGTTAACTTTAAGGTTTTACTCATATGGGTTGGCATATACAGGAAAGGATGTGTCTAAATCTGCAGATTATGCATGCACATGAGCTGTGCAGACGCCTGCATTGTGCACCAGAAGCTATCAGCTGGGAGGGTTAGGAATAGCTTGCACGTTCAGCCACAACTGTGCTGCTTGTTACCCATATAACCAGACCTGTCTTTGCCAAGGACTCTAGCATGGTTACGTCTGTTTGCCATCAAGGTGCCAGCTTTCTGCTTCACTGCTGTGGAGAATCTGAAGTCTCAAGAATGGCTGGTTTCAGCCGGGCGTGGTGGCGCACGCCTTTAATCCCAGCACTCGGGAGGCAGAGGCAGGCGGATTTCTGAGTTCGAGGCCAGCCTGGTCTACAAAGTGAGTGCCAGGACAGCCAGGACTACACAGAGAGACCCTGTCTCGAAAAAAACCAAAAAAAAAAAAAAAAAGAATGGCTGGTTTCTTTGAGAACATCCTGCCAAGAGTCAGCACCGGCTCTCTTGGCTGGGGCTGAACATTTTCAAGCAAGCCAAAGACATCACTGTGTGCATCTATGAACCATCACACAGAGACTTTTTCTTAAAGGGATTTAAAAAAAATCATTGTTTTAAAAGTACATGATGTTGGTGCCAAGTATGGTGGCACACATCTTTAATCCCAGCATTTAGGAAGCCGATCTCTATGAGTTCAAGTCCAGCCTGGTCTACATAGCAACTCCCAGGCTAGCCAGAGCTACCTAGAGACCCTGTCTCAAAAAAAACCGAAACCAACAACAAAAAGTGTGTGTGTGTGTGTGTGTGTGTGTGTGTGTGTGTGTGTGTGTGTGTGTATACTTGTGTACTGGTGCCTGCTGAGAGACCTAAAGAGGGCATCGGGTGTGTTTCTTTAATATCTACCCATTCCTTTGAGATAGTCTCTTCCTGAACTCTTCCTTGGTTAACTGGAAGCCAGCAAGCCCAGCTATCCTCCTCCTGTCTCTGCTTCTCTTGAAGCTGGGGTTGCGGGCATATACTGAATGCCTGGCCTGTTATATAAATGCTATGATCCAAACTCTGATCCTCATGATGTCACAAGAGCACACTTCACCACCACCCTCTAGCCATCTCCCCAACTCTTCACTATGTAGAGCTGGCAGGCCTTGACCCCAAACTCATATATCAGCCTGCCTCTACCTCCTGAGTGCTGAAGTGTAGCTGGGGGGGAGAGAGGGAGATCGGTGTGGGTGGTGCCCACGGAGGTCAGAGGAGAGTCTTGAAGCCCTGGAACTGGAGTTACAGGCAGTTGTGAGCCACCAGGTGGGTCTGGGAACTGAGACTAGGTCCTCTTTGAGTGTGCTTAACCACTGAGCCATTTTTCTACTACCAAGACTGATTTTTAAATCTGGCTTTTTTTTTTTTTTTGGTTTTTCAAGACAGGGTTTCTCTGTGTAGCCCTGGCTGTCCTGGAACTCACTCTGTAGGCCAGGCTGGTCTCTCCTTCCCAAGTGCTGGGATTAAAGGCCTGTGCAGTGCCACCTGGCTGGGGCAGGTTTTTCTTTATAATGACAGTGAGGCTGGCCTATCCTGAGGCACCACTCGCCTTCAGAATGCGCTTCTTCATGGGCTGTCTGTGTGCATGTGTGCCTCTGCGTGCAGATAGGATCATCCTCACAGGGATTGTGAATATCACTGTGGCTGGCAGTATCACACAGAAATTTATTTGTTTTTACTGTTAGCCTAGGCTGTTATCAAACTCCTGGCAACTCTCCTGTTTCAATTCCCCCAATGCTGGGATTACAGGCATGAGCCACAGTGCCTGTAATTCTAACAGCATCTGAGTACGGTGGCACACACCTCTAATCCCAGCCCTCAGGAGGCAGAGGCATGAGCATCTCTGTGAGTTCGAGGCCAGCCTGATCTACTAGTTAGTTCCAGGACAACTAGGGCTACATGATAGAGAGACCCTGTCTGAACATATTCAGTCTTATTACGTGCGTGTCTTTTGTTATCTGGTCTCTACAGCTTCAGTGGTTGACACACCAGCCCTGATGGAAACATTCCCTGACTAACAGCACACAAACAGCCCCCTTAGTGTGAAATCTAGGGCTCCTCCAAGCGCCCCAGCCCAGTCCATCCACAGGTGATGTGCTGCTTGGTACGCAGTGGGTCCCTGTGTCCTTCCTGCTAACATGGCTGTCTGTCTGTCTTTTCTTCTAGGACTGGAAAGACCATCAGCATGTGTGTGGCCAGTCAGCGTCTGTCACTGTCCAGGCTGATGACGTCCATGTTGAAGAAAGTGTGATAGAAAAAGTTGCTGTTTGAGCCAGGCTTCTCCCTGAGCTCTGCTGTGAAGCCATCGCAGGCTTAGGCCCTCTGATGACTGTGGGGGCTGCTGAGAAAAGGGGCCATGGGAAACTTGCCGGACAAGTTATTAACAGATTGTGCCCTTGGAAACAAACTCCTGCCAGAGACCAAGGAACACTGGCAGCTTTCAGAATGGGGCACTCTGCCACAGCCCAGGGGCCTTGGCCTATCACGGTGCTCTTTCTTCCCTGGATCATGAGTGTCCCACTACCCTTGGGGGTGCCCTATGCCACGTGTACATACCTGTCTTATCTGTTAATAAACATGTAAATAAAGCTCCCACCCCATGCCTGGATGTTGTCAAGCCATTTTATATTCAAATGACCAGAAGATTTCTGCTAAGTCCTGACTGTGTGAGTATAATATACACTGCCACGTGTTCTACTGTGGGGATGTAGGCCTCCAGCAATCCTCTTGTTGACCTACCTTCACTGCTGTCGTGGCCAGCACATAGTGCAGGCCAGCCTGCGACCCTCCTGAGGAGTTTTCAATCTGTATTTCTCTAGTGGAAGTAGGTGTGGGAGACCCACATATCCCCTACTAGTGCAGGGAAGCTTTAAGTTGAAGTTTAGGATGAATTTTTATATTTTATGTTTATAGACATTCAGAAGGGTAACTGAGGGAGGGTCATGCATGTGAGTAAGAAGATGCCAAGTCTGTAGGGTCCCTGCCTTAACAGGGAGTCGGGCACCTGGGGCCTTTCTACTGAATAAGGTCTCCGTGACCATCCTGTTTAATTGGAATCAAGCCTGGGGCCTCTCCAACCCTTTGAGCAGGAGCCTTGCCATTGTTTTCTGGTGGCAGAGAAGCCCTCAACTCTAACCAGCCACCCAGACCATGCAGTTAGCTGAGATTATACAGCTCAGTTTAATACTAACAGTGGCAGGAAAACAAGACCAAAATGGCAAAGTCATCAAGGAAATGCCCACACCATGGGACAGCTGCATGGGCATCCATGGC
This sequence comes from Mus caroli, assembly GCF_978045245.1. Classification (NCBI taxonomy): domain Eukaryota; kingdom Metazoa; phylum Chordata; class Mammalia; order Rodentia; family Muridae; genus Mus; species Mus caroli. Next base: position 4,065,165 of record NW_028227263.1, read on the forward strand.
ATCTACCCCCAAGGAGTGTCACCGAGTGAGGGCCCCAGAACACCAAGATGGGTTTAGGGGTAGTGACCACCCAAGAGCAATGGATGAGTGACACATGCCACCTGGAATTCATCCAATTTATTGTTTCCCTTTCCTCTAAGGAAGAAACTCAAAGGGTCTAGGGGCCCTTGGGTCTAGGGGCCCTTGGGTCTAGGGGCCCTTGGGTCTAGGGGCCCTTGGGTCTAGGGGCCCTTGGGTCTAGGGGCCCTTGGGTCTAGGGGCCCTTGGGGCTCAGTTCCCCAAGCTTCCAGAGACTTCTGCTCCCCTCACTTGAGTTTCAACCTTACCTTTGTATCTGTAGAGCCTTTCAGTTCAGTGGAAATCAGCAAAGGCCAGGCACGTTTGGTATCCTAGAGTCTCCAGGGGCAAAACTTAAGGGAGCCCCAGTTCCACTAATACTAGACTCTATGTGGACAGACATGAACCCAAGACCCCATTGACCCCTTAGGAGCATGCTGGTCCTGGAAGGTCAACAGACGACACAGCAGGGGCATGAGCATCTAGAGCCCAGTGAGGCCTTATGGCAATTTCTCTCTGTGCAGGGGAATTGCCCCTGTCCAACCAGAACTGGTATAAAATGTGTGTGTGGTGGGGGGAGGGGGTGCTTACTGCTGTAGAACTCACAGCTCATTATTCCTCAATATTGAGAACAGAGTGTGACACATTGTGCCAGCTGCCTTTGATGTGGGACCCCAGCCTAGGACCACCCTCCCACAGCCCCCCTGCACTCCTGCCCACAGCAGCCCTGACTCACATCTCTCCCATGACAGGACAGGGGTGGGGGGGGAGTATTAGGGTAGGTGGTCCCTATCAGGAGTCACCTCTTCTTGTAGAACTGGGCCTTGGCCAAGGAGCCCCAACACATTGGCTGCTTGGGCCCCTCAGTCCAGCCTTGAACCCTGCCAACTGGTCACATAGATACCCAGATGCTGGACATACATGGGGTAAAGACAGACTGGGTGGGCCTGAGTGGAGGACTCCCTTCCAGAGGGCACCTTGTGGAACTTGGTCAGTGCCGAGTTTCAGGCACCTTTTGGAGAAAGGCTGATAGAAAGCTATGTGTGCTGTACTCAGAAAGTTTCCAAAATGGGATACCCCCCCACCCCTTCAATGACAGCAGAGCCCTCCCTCCCTAGCTCTCCAAGGAGCAAGAGTTGGCCTGAATAGGATCCTGAGGACCCAGCAGCCTCAGGAAATTCCTCTAGCTCCTCTTCTAGGACACTTGGTCACTTTTCATGATGAGGGGAAACTAAGGCAGATGTAGTAGTTCCCCTACTCTTCTGGGGCAGAGACTTCAGAAGCCTCCTGCCTCCTGGAGCTGAACTGAGCATCCTCAAAGACAGAAGTTAACAGGGGCAGGGACGGGGGGGGGGAAGGGGGGGCATCATCCAGACAAAAGAGCTTCCTCTTTTCCTTGCTTTTTCCCAACCCCCAGCCTTCATAAGTGGTTAGAAAAGATTTCATTTAATCAGACTGAAAGAATGCGCGCCAGCGCTCTCTGCACACAGGCTTGGAACTCCTTGACCTCTGCAGGACATTCTTTCAGCAGCGGAGACGGAGAGTCTTGCGGAAGACACTTCGAAACTCGGCGTTGAAGACGGTGTAGATGATGGGGTTGAGGGCACTGTTGACATAGCCTAGCCAGGTGACAGCACTGACCAGGCGCGGAGACACGAAGCAAGCCGGACACAGCGCCCGCGTGATGTGCACCACGAAGAAAGGCGTCCAACACACCAGGAAGGCCCCTGGGGGTGGGCGGTGTGAGCCTGTATACCTGCACTCGAGGTCCCTCACCCAGGATCCCCCACTTTTCACCCTTCCAACCTGGACCCTCCCCCTGTCCCCGGCCTCAGCTCCCGGGACCCCTCCCTCCCTCTCTCTATCAGTTCTTGTCCCAGGGCAGGAACCCACCGACTACCACCGGCAGGACTCTCATTGCCTTGCGCTCCCTTCCCGTGATCTTGGCGCCTCTCCTGCGGGAAGACGGTGCAGGAGGTTGCGGGAGCGCTGCATCAGCGAGCAGACACCCGGGGCTGCAGGGTCTCTGAGAGAGATCTGACTCAGGCCTGCTGGAGTCGCTGGGGCTCGTCCGGAGGCTGGGTAAGGGAGGTGGACAGTCTGGGAAGAAGGGACCCTGAGTAGGGTCCGACACCGGCGGCCCGGGGCCACTGGGTCGGCGCGGCGCGCGGCTGTGAAGTTTGGTGTGCCGAGCTGCCTCCCAGCGTCGCAGGCCGCGGAAAGTGGCCCAGTAAAGCAGTAGCATGAGCGGACAGGGCAGGAAAAAGGAGCAGACGGACGAGTAGACCACATAGTCGCGGTTCTCCAGGCAGCACACGGCCGGATCGCGGCCGGGCACATCATTGAGGCCACACACCACAGGCGCAGCCACCGCGGCAGACAGCAGCCACGTGGCGGCGATGAGCATCAGCTGGCACTGACCCTGCTGGTTGTAGCGCAGCGGCACGGTCACGGCCACGAACCTAGAGGAGCACAGGAGCGGTGAAGCTGCCGAGTGGGGCGGCTAACCGGAAGGTGGGACTGGGAGAGGGGTCGTCCGGGGTACCCACCTGTCCACGCTGATGGCGCACAGGTTGAAGATGGAGGCGGTGCACAGCATGACGTCCATGGCCATGAGCGTGTCACAGAGGCGGGGGCTCAGCAGCCACACGCCACCCTGGACCTGGCCACGCAGAGGTTGCAGAAATGAAACACAAGACCTGACCTTTGAGCCGCGGACTTGCTGACCCCCACTCATGTTGAGGGGAATCGAGGGCTGTGTATTAGAGGGAAGGGGGTATACAAGCCCGATGTGAGCCTGAGACATGTGTTGGAGACAGAGAGTGCAAACAGACCTGCTTCTTGACTTAGGTTTTCTTTGGTTATGTGAGAAGCTTGGGTAAGACCCAGGAGGGTTGATAACATCTAGGGGAGAGGAGGCCCTAAATTCTTAAGCCTGGCCCTCTGCCCCCTAAACACAAATCCTACCCACCTCCAAGACTCGAGTTATCCTCCCTGCATGAACTGTCACTGCTGTGGGGCTTTGGATAGGTCTCTTCACTTGCTGGACACATGGCAATTGTCCTGAGGACAAATGTGTCCTAAAAATACAAAGACCTCACCGGGCTGTCTGTGAATCTGCTGCACGGAGTGTTCTTTTTCAAGGGCAAAGGAGCACACAGCCATCTCAAACCAGCCGTCCCCAAATCCCTTCACACTGATTTGGGATGATTATGAGCTTAAGAATCATCACAGTGACGTCTGTGCCTTGGGGAGGACCTGGGGTCAAGTGTGGCCACTGGCCTCCTCCGTTCCAGCTCCAGAACTCAGGGTCTTCTTTAGACACACCATTCATCCCACCCCACCCTGCCCAAACCGTGGGCAGATAAGAACTGCCAGTAACCACAGCAGACCCACCTACGAGCCAGACCTGATCTGGGGTGTCTCTGTTCCAGGAGTCTCCAAAAGGTCCTGAACCCACTCCCTTTAGCGGCCCCTCAGGTTCAGTATCCTGCCCAGGCCTCTCTGCCTTCACCCTTTGCTGCTCCAAGCTCCTGGGAGCTGGGTGGCTGCAGGCTTTGGGCTTCTTCCGAAGGGTGAGAGTGAGCTGTCACAGGCTGGTGTGTGTGTGTGTGTGTGTGTGTGTGTGTGTGTGTGTGTGTGTGTTCCCAAAAGGCAATGGTCATCGGTAGTGATGCTGCGGTGTCTGCACTTTCCCCTGTCTAGCTAGCTGGGTTTTTTTGTTTTTTTGTTGTTGTTGTTGTTGTTGTTGTTGTTGTTGTTTGCCATGGGCTGCGGGATGCAGCATTTCTGCAGTGGAAGCCAGGGCTTAAATAGGAAGGACAATTTTCTGCGATTCTTGGTTTTAGGGACACGAGTCCTCTCTGGGTAGGCAGATCTCAGACAGAGTAGGAAGGAATCCAGAGGGTGGTAGGGTGACGGACAAGAGGAAAAGTAGGCGAAAGATTCTGAAGAGCGGGAGAGAGTGGATAGTCAGGAGTGAGGAGACCTGGCGTCCCTGCAAACACCCTGGCTCAAGGTGGCTGAGGGTCCAAGCGCGAAACTGCGCTGGGGCTGGGGGCTGGGAGCGGTGGAGCTAGGGTAAGAGCGCACCGAGGCTCACCTCGGAGTAGACAAAGAGAGGCAGCACCAGCACCGCGAGGAGGAGATCGGCAGCCGCCAGGCTCACGATGAAGTAGTTGGTGGGTGTCTGCAGCGTGCGCTCGGAGGCCACGCTCACGCACACGAGCGAGTTCCCTGCCAACACCAAGCCGATGAGCAGCACGCCCCCCACCAGCGCCGCCGCGCCCGCGCCCCCAAGCCCGGCGCCAGCCCCCAGGGACTCTGGCCCACGCCCGGCCAACAGCCCACTGTCCTCAGCAGCGCTGCTGTTCCCCATGGTGACACAGCTGAACCCGCTCCGCGAGGCGCTGAGCCTGGGGATTTGCAGGCAGGGGCTACCCGGAATCCCGCCCACAGCGCGTCCAGCCCCGCCCCGCCCCGGCTTGAATTTCTGAACTCTAGGAAATTGGCAGAGGGAGAAATGCTTCAATTCAAGAGAAATTAGCGAAGTGACTGGCATAAAAAGGCTAAGCAGCGGCTGGTGTGTCCCCTCATCGGGGCTAGTTTGTGCTTCCAGAAACCTAGGTAGAAAAGCAGGTTGTCTGGACCAGATTTGTCAGAGCCAGCCATCCCATCCCGGCCAGGAGACAGGCCACTAAATTACCTGTCAAAAGCGGCTCTCCAAGATACCTTGGAGGATGTGGCAGAACCTATCTATACTCCTGCACTGGGGTCCTTTCCACGTGGGAAACCATCAGCTCTGGTTCTGGAACAGGTTAAGGGCTCCTCGCTTCTTTCACTAACGGTTCTGGGCTCAGCAATACTGAACAATCTGGCACACCAAGCTCCTTCTCTGTGGGCAGATGTGCTGCAACTCTTGGGATCCAGGCCTTGGCTGGCCCTACTTTTCTCACCATCTCTCTTCCCAAGTCTCCTTCAGTCAGTGCTTAAGCGGACCATGGTGAAATTGATACTTGGCACCTCCAAGGCCCAGTCTTAACTTTTTATCTAATTTATTATTATTAATTTTATTATTGTTGTTATTGACTTTTCAAGGTAAGGGTTTCCCTGTGTAACTCTGCATGTCCTAGAACTTATTCTGTAGAGCAGGCTAGCCCTGAACTCAGATCCTTCGGCCTCCCCTCTGTCTCCAGAGTGCTGGAATTAAAGAGTGTGGACCACTATGTCTGGTTCAGCCTTAACCCTTAACCATCCTCTGTGGGCCGCTGAGTGGTTACCCCACTTCCTATCTTGACCCTCAGCTTCCTTACATTTGATACTGTATGGCACGCTGACTACCAGGGGTACCTGACAAGGACTCTCTGAGCTGAGAGAACTCTCACATGGGGGCTCTTTCCCCAAGCCACATCTGGAGGCCACACTTTTCTCTGTGCCAGCACAGGAACCTAGGCTGGAACAGGACAGCACAGGTTGAGAGGACACTGTAGAATCAGGACAGGAGAAGAGACAGCAGCAAGGACAGTCCCTGGAAGATTGGGAGCCCTTGCAGTGAAAGTACTTGGGGACTATGCTGATGAAAGAATTTTTGTATATGGGCTTAATAATGCTGAGAGAAATTACCTGGAGTCCGGTGACTAAAGGGCTAGCTTCAAGTGGATGTAGACTATAGTTGGTGTTTGCTACTTTGTGGGTTCTTCTCTTTCCCACCCTTTATCTCCCCTCCCCCTGTTACACCCCCATCACTAGATGGGAGGAAAAGAAAGATAGAGGGGAGGCGGGAGAGATCCCTTTATTTCTTCTTTGAGCATGACTACTAGACTACTAACAGACAGCATCCAACCCCCGCTCCCCCAAACATCAACCAGCACACCCCACCTCTCCAGGCCCTGGCATTTATATAACTGAAAAGTTCCCAGAATTCCAAACATCACACAATTGCAGAAACTATCTGCAGCTGGCAAAACCATGCCTCTGCTAGAGTACGAGGCAAATCATAGTCAGCTGCTGCGGAAAATACAAAGCACCCCCATATATATCCTGCACCTAGGATTAGAACGAAAATGTTTTCTTGTATTTCTGTTTTTTTTTTAAGTAAAAATACTCATGTAATTTCACCAACATTCCAGAATTTTCAGTACAGTGATAAAATCACTCCTTGACTAATGTAGATCCTGTCTTCTCACCTCCTGGCAAGCCTCAGAGGCTCCTTTCAGGAAAGGGGGAGTTAAATACAAAATGCTTGAGGGAATTGGGCCAGCCCTCTAAGAACACATACATGCTTATAGGTATCCAAATGTACCCTAACTAAGGTACCTAAATCCCTCTAACCCATCCTTAGCAGGTTGATATAGAGAACAGGCAGACTCTCCACCCTGCTGAAGCCTCCTTTGGGCCCCAGTGACTCAACCCAGGACATGAGTTTGAGCCTCAGAGTCTATGACTGAAAAGTTGCCTTCTAGATTCTGCATGACCTTTGTGGCATTTGTGCGTTCACATTCAAGTGTACACCAATATGTATGTGTGTGTCATTGCCCTCTCCCTCCTCTGCACATACACACATCCACACACACCAATAACAATAAAAATTTTAAAAACAAATAGTTTTGCTCACATACAACTTGTGATAAGTCCTAAGTAAAATGTTAAGGCCTGGGTAAAACATTAGTAAGCCCTAGGTAACTGTTACCTGTCTAGCCCGCCATTTTGTGCATTTGTGTGTGTAACCACTAATGTCCTAAGGACACTTTCTCACGTGCTGTTCACTGCTGCTACTAGAATGTCCTGTGCTTTGGTGTTCTTGGAACACAATCACAATAGAATTCATTAAAACTGCTTTCTATGGTTAGCCACATAAGTTTGGATCCAAACCAATAGCCCAGCAGCACTTCCTACACCTATGTATGAGCTTTTAAGGTTTCTTGCCTTTATAAGATGTCCCTGGGGCCTTGGAGAGATGACTCAGTGGTTAAGAGCACTGACTGCTCTTCCAGAGGTCCTGAGTTCAAATCCCAGCAACCACATGGTGGCTCACAGCCATCTGATGCCCTTTCCTGGTGTGTCTGAAGAGAGCTGCAGTGTACTTAAATATAATAATAAATACATTTTTAAAAAATGTGCCTGGGATAGACCCCATCATAAGAGAGATTCTTGGACCAGTATAGAAGCTATTTGGAATTAGACTTCCATTTTGAGTAGTGGTCTAGTAAAACTTAAGTTCCCAAGACCTCCCTGGGAACTCACATCCCGATTGGCAGAAAGAGACATGTACGTGGTTAACTGACATCCTGGTTGACAAGTTACGACGTGAAGCAAGTCCCCTGCCACCATTAAATACTCTAACCAATGGGAGCAGGATAAATGTACCACAAAGATGTGTTCCCAAGGAAATCCCCTATCCCTAAATCCTGATTGGTAGAATAACTTGGCACAGATATTTATGGATTTAAGGCTTAAAAGCCCTGCAGGGTCTTAACTCAATGTCAAGACCTGATTGGTAAATCTTGTGGTGTGGCGTCCAATAAACCATCCCTATTTGACTGAGATCAGTGCCTGAGTGGTTTGTGGGGTGATCCCCAGACCCGATAGTGGGTGATTGACAGCAAACTGGAGAGACTGAAGCAGGAGAACTAATATGAGTTTAAGTCTAGTCTAGACTGCAAAGTGATATCCTGTTTTTAAAACAATGAAAGAAACGTGGGTGTGTTAGTGCACACTTGTAATCCCAGTACAGGGTCAGTTTGTCCAGGAGGATTAGTAATTTGAGGTCGTTCTTGGATATATAGCTAGTCTGAAGCTAACTGGACTCCAGGATACCCTGTACGAACAAAAACAATCATAAAAGCCGGGCGTGGTGGCGCACGCCTTTAATCCCAGCACTCGGGAGGCAGAGGCAGGCGGATTTCTGAGTTCGAGGCCAGCCTGGTCTACAAAGTGAGTGCCAGGACAGCCAGGGCTACACAGAGAAACCCTGTCTCGAAAAACCAAAAAAAAAAAAAAAAAAAAAAAAAAAAAACAATCATAAAAAATTTCAAATTAATTTGATGTGCGTGTACACATGGAGGTTAGAGGTCACCATCAGATGTCTCCCTAATTGCTCTCCACCTTTTATTTATTTATTTATTTATTTATTTATTTATTTATTTATTTTGAGGAAGGGTGTTTGATTGAACCTGGAGTTTACTAGATAGGCTAGACTGGTTGGGCAGCAAAAAGCAATCTTCCCAACTGGAATTACAAATATGTACTGCTGGGCCCTGTTTTTGTCTGTGGATTCTTGGGATTGAACTCAGAATCACATAAAGCACTGGCCATACTAAATCATCTCCCCAGGCCAGGCTGACCGACCTCACTATGTAGGTGAGGCTGACCCTGACCCTTTGATCCCCCTGCCTTTACTTCCTGAGTCCTGGATTACAATTGTCTGTACTGTGGCGCTGGAGATTGAACTGGGGGCTTTGAGCTAGGCAAGCTTTCCACCAACTCAGCTACAGTCCTAGACTGCAATTAGATTTAAAGGTAAAACTCGAAGCTAAAAACTATAGGGGCAGTGGTGGTGCATGCCTTCAATCCCAGCATTCAGGAGGCAGAAGCAGATGGATCTCTGTGAGTACCAGGCTAGCATGGTCTACAGAATAGATTCCAGGAGAGTCAGGACTACACAGAGAAACCCTGCTTTGGGGGAAAAAAAAAAACCTATAGAAGAAAAGATGGGAGAAAATCCTTGTGACCTGGGATTAGACAAATGACAAAGCAAGCAAGCTGAATTTTGTCAATATTGAAATCTCCTAGCCACAGGATGGAAGGCAGGATTAGCAAGCTGTATATCCAGCAAGCATCTTGTACATACAAAAACTTCAACATGAAAAGAACTCTCAAAATCCAACAGCAATAACATCACAAGAAAGAAAATTCTTTTTTAAAATACCCTATTAAACCGGGCAGTGGTGGCGCACGCCTTTAATCCCAGCACTCGGGAGGCAGAGGCAGGCGGTTTTCTGAGTTCGAGGCCAGCCTGGTCTACAGAGTGAGTTCCAGGATAGCCAGGGCTATACAGAGAAACCCCGTCTCAAAAAAACAAAAACAAGACAAAACAAACAACAACAACAACAAAACTATTAAGGACTGGAGAGATGGCTTTGGGGTTAAGAGCACTGACTGCTCTTCCAGAGGTCCTGAGTTCAGTTCTCAAAATCCACATAGTGGCTTGCGACCATCTGTAATGGGATCCAATGCCCTCTTCTGGTGTATCTAAAGATAGCTACAGTATACTCATATAAATAAAATAAATACATCTTTTTTAAAAATATCCAATTAAGGAACTGGAGAGATGGCTTAGCTGTTAAGACCACTGGTTTTTCTTCTAGAGGTCTCAAAAACCACATGGTGGCTCACAACCATCAGTAAGGGGATCCAGTTCCCTCTTCTGGCTCACAGGTGTGCATGCAGACACTCATATGCATAATACACATGAATAAGTACATTTTTTTAAAAGTCTCCTTTTAAATGTAAATGTAGAAAATTTCTCAGCAAGGGCTGGAGAGATGGCTCAGCAGTAAACTGCCTGTTGCTCTTCTAGAGGACAGGGCCTTTGCTCCCAGCACTCACATGGCAGCTCACAACTGTCTGTAACTCCAGTTTTAGGGCATCCAACACCCTCTTCTAGCCTTGGAAGGCACCTGAACACATGTGGCACACATACACACACACAAGCAAAACACATAAAATAAAAATAAGCAAGTCTTTAAAAAAAAACTTCTCGGAGAAAAGACAGCAAAATCCCACTACAGTATTTTTTTTTTAAAGATTTATTTATTTTATGTATGTGAGTACACTGTAGCTGTCTTCAGACACACCAGAAGAGGGCATCAGATCCCCATTACAGATAGTTGTGAGCCACCATGTGGTTGCTGGGAAGTGAACTCAGGACCTCTAGAAGAGCAGTCAGTGCGCTTAACCGCTGAGCCATTTCTCCAGCCCCCCACTGCAGTTTTTTTCCTGCCCCACCCGCTTCCCCCCACTGCAGTTTTTAAGGATTATGCACCATGACCCAGAAGGAGTTATCCCAAGTCTGCAAGAGCTCCAGAGCTGAAACAGAATCCATCCAACACACCATACTAATAGAACAAAGATAAACCCCACAGGAGCTCAAGTCCTATTTTATTCCTTAAACATGTTAAGATCTGACCCATGATCATCTCAACTGAATCAGAAAAAGCGTTTTGCAAATATCTACCATTCTAAACCAGGTGTAGTGGCACAAACCTGTAAATCCAGCATTCAAGAAACTAGGGCAGGAGCTGGAGAGATGGCTCAGAGGTTAAGAGCACTGACTGCTCTTCTGGAGGTCCTGAGTTCAAATCCCAGCAACCACATGGTGGCTCACAACCATCTCTAATGAGATTGGACGCCCTCTTCTGGTGTGTCTGAAGACAGCTGCAGTGTTCTTACATATGATAAATAATTTTTTTTTTAAAAATTAGCTGGGCAGTGTTGGCACATGCCTTTAATCCCAGCAACATCCCAGCACTTGGGAGGCAGAGTCAGGCGGATTTCTGTGTTTGAGGCCAGCCTGGTCTACAAAGTGAATTCCAGGACAGCCAGGGCTACACAGAGAAACCCTGTCTTGAAAAAAAAATTTTAGCCGGGCGTGGTGGCGCACGCCTTTAATCCCAGCACTCGGGAGGCAGAGGCAGGCGGATTTCTGAGTTCGAGGCCAGCCTGGTCTACAAAGTGAGTTCCAGGACAGCCAAGGCTACACAGAGAAACCCTGTCTCGAAAAACCAAAAAAAAAAAAAAGAAAAAAAATTTTTTTTAAATTAAAAAGCTAAGGCAGGAGGATTGCAAGTTTGAGGGTGGTCTGGGCTGCCCAGGGAAACCCTGTCTGAAAATACGAAGCTCTGGGAATGCAACTCGCTGGCAAACTAGTTGTCTAGTCTGTCCAACGCCCTGGTCCTGGGTTCTATCCCCAACATGGGGGATGCAAGAGACAATTTGAAACATTATTTTAAAGATTTATTTTGTGTATATGAGTGTGCTCTATCTGTTATGCACACCTCCATGCCAGAAAAGGACATCAGATCCCATGACAGATGGTTGTGAGCCACCATATGGTTGCTGGGAATTGAGCTCAGGACCTCTGGAAGAGCAGCCAGTGCTCTCAACCACTGAGTCAACTCTCCAGCACTCAAAACATTTTCTTTTCTTTTTTTTTTTTTTTTTTTTTTTTGGTTTTTTGAGACAGGGTTTCTCTGTATAGCCCTGGCTGTCCTAGAACTCACTTTCTTTGTAGACCAGGCTGGCCTCGAACTCAGAAATCCGCCTGCCTCTGCCTCCCAAGTGTTGGGATTAAAGGCGTGCGCCACCACCGCCCGGCTCAAAACATTTTCTTACTCATCAGGACAACAGAATAAATGATGGAAATAAGTGGGGAGGTGGGGGACAGATGGGGCATGGGGAGAGGCTTGAGATAGAGGAGGTGGGGGACATGGTTAAGTTATGCTGTACATAGCTGAGTCCCAGAAACCACATAAATACATGGAGATTGGCTGTGATTCCAGCCGTGTAAAGCAGAGACAGAAGTTGCCAGAGCAAGCTGGTGAGTGAAACCAGGCACAGTGGCACGCTCTGGGATTGACCAGGAAGCCTTGACTCAGTGAACAAGGCGGAAGTGTGATAGAGGGCAATTCCTGACATCAGCCTTGGATCTCCATATGTACAGACACCCACAAGTATTCACATTCACACGTGTGTTCACACACATGTAAAACATGCATGCATACTTACACACCATACACACCTGCCCACACATGTGATCTATAATACCACAACCTCCTAGAGTGGTCATTTATCCAGACTGAGACAGGCTATGCTCACAACCTGGTGAGCCCCAGCCATCATTATGAAGCAGGAAGGAAGACCAAGGGCATTATAAATGCAGTTTGGAAGACCCCTTGTAAAACTGATAGATGTCTGTAACTGTACTTTCTGGGTACTTTACTGAGTTCTTCTATCTACCACTCTATCCCTTCCAGCCCCCCAACACTGGGTGGGAGAAGAAGGTTAGAGGGGAAAGGGGGCATAGAACTCTTTAGACTACTTCCTGCTGATTAGGGGCACTGAGTTCCTTGGGGGCAAGTCCAATCTTCTTTATCACGATATCCAATTTCTTCTTCTCCTCCTTTGCTCATGACCACTTGATGAACCACAGCAACAGGGACCAGGAGCAGCAGCCTCCACCTCTCTCGGGGCTCTGGCATCTTTTAGTACCCTCTCAAGAGTTCCCAGAATTCCAAAAGTAAACTACCGTCCGCTGGCAGAGTTACACCTCTGCCAGAGCATGAGACAAATCATAGTCAGCTGCTGTGCACAATGTGAAGCAGCCCCATATCAGGTGCCTGGAATTAAATGGAAAGTATAGTTGTATAACACAACTGGATTTTTATTTATTTTTTAACATTTATTTATTTATTTTATGTATATGAGTACACTGTAGCTGTACAGATGTTGTGAGCCTTCATGTGGTTGTTGGGAACTGAATTTAGGACTTCTGCAGTCAACACTGCTCGCTCCGGTCAACTCTGCTTGCTCAGTCCCTGCTCGCTCTGGCCCAAAGATTTATTTATCATTATAAATAAGTACGCTGGGCTGGTGAGATGGCTCAGTGGGTAAGAGCACCCGACTGCTCTTCCAAAGGTCCAGAGTTCAAATCCCAGCAACCACATGGTGGCTAACAACCATCCGTAACGAGATCTGGCGCCCTCTTCTGGAGTGTCTGAAGACAGCTACAGTGTACTTACATATAATAAATAAATAAAAAAAAAAAAAAAAAAAAAAAAAAAAAAAAAATAAGTACGCTGTAGCTGTCTTCAGACACAGGGCGTCAGATTTCATTATGGGTGGTTGTGAGCCACCATGTGGTTGCTGGGATTTGAACTCAGGACCTTCAGAAGAGCAGTCAGTGCTTTTACCCGTTGAACCATCTCACCAGCCCCACAACTGGGTTTTTTTTTTTTTTTTTTTTTTTTTTTTTTAAAGATTTATTTATTTATTATATGTAAGTACACTGTAGCTGTCTTCAGACACTCCAGAAGAGGGCGCCAGATCTCGTTACGGATGGTTGTTAGCCACCATGTGGTTGCTGGGATTTGAACTCTGGACCTTTGGAAGAGCAGTCGGGTGCTCTTACCCACTGAGCCATCTCACCAGCCCACAACTGGGTTTTTAAAGAAGCCAAAAGTCTCACTGCACAAGTCGCCTTCACATTGGCAAACAAACAATTTAGTAATCTAACAATTTAGTAATCTAAATTGGCGAAATGTTTCCAGCAAAACGTCAATGAGAACTCTGTTGAGCGCACAGCCCTATGTCAGGGGCCCAGGCCCCCTTTTATTACTTGCTTGGGGGTACATGACTTGATCTGTCTGCCTCTGAAGCACCTGGGAAAAACTACAGACTGTGATCACCTTTGTCCTGTGTCAAAGGTAAGCAGACAGAGGAAGACAGAAGCTCCGCAGCTGCCTGTCTGCCTTATTTGGTCACCATCATGGTGATCAAGACTGACACCAGTGTCATGTGCTTGTCCTAAAGAGCAATTTGCCCTTTAAACCGCTAGCCACAGGCAAACAGGCTCTGGCCAGCCTTGTGAGGTATCCTTGTGCATCTGACTTCTGCACACTGTAAGCACTGGGGGAATGCACGGATGTGGGGGGTACAAGTTCTGTGGTCCCAGGACTGGTGCACTTCCGGTACCAGGGCTTGGTCCCGTCACCCCCTCCCCCTACCCTAGGCTCCGTGATATTTTGAAGTGAACAGGGGGTAAAGGGCAGACAGAAAGCATCTCTGGGATTGCTGGCCTCAGGAAGGGCGTGAGGCTTCACAAGCTCCCAGGAGAGATGCCCATCTTTATCTGCAGGAGAGGCTGGAAGCTAAATTTGGTAAGTCCTTTGGTGATGAACAGCAGTGTGGAAGTGTAAGATGAATAAATCCTTTCCTCCCCAACTTACTTCTTGGTCATGATGTTTGTGCAGGAATAGATTTATTTATTTGTTTATTTATTTATTTATTTACTTATTTATTTGTTTATTTATTTATTTATTTATTTTATGTATGTGAGTACACTGTCACTCTCTTCAGACACACCAGAAGAGGGCATCAGATCCCATTACAGATGGTTGTGAGCCACCATGTGGCTGCTGGGAATTGAACTCAGGACCTCTGGAAGAGCACTCAGTGCTCTTAACCGCCGAGCCATCTCTCCAGACCTTGTGCAGGAATAGAAATCCTGACTAAGACAATCTGTAATGGGCATCCAAAGTTGTCTTCTGGTGTGTCTGAAGACAGCGACAGTTTACCCACATACATGAAATAAATAAATAAATCTTCAAAAAGAGAGAGAGAATTCACTTGAACCCCCTTTTTTTGAGTGATGAACACGTTTTTCAACACCTGTAAGTGACACCTGTGACTTCTGCTTCAAGGCTGTGCGACCCTTGCACATTGCTGGGCACTGCCAGCTCTGGACCGTTCAGATCATTGGCACCGGCTGTCCCCAGCATGGATGCACTTTTGTATCTCCAGCGATGTGGCCCAGAATGGACTCTGGCTCAGTGTGGGCTGAGCCTGACATTCTCAAGCAGGACCTGCAGGAGGCATTGGCTCAAGTCAAGACCAGACCTAGGGCCAAGGGTCTTGGCAGAGCCTTGACAGCTCATTCATAGGAAGTCTCCCACAAGGTACTCAACATTTAGCCTGACATTTTCCTTATCGGATAGTCTGGGCCCTCCCACATCAAGCAGCAATCAAGAAAATGCTCCACAGACGAGTCCACAGGCCAGCTGATGAAGGCAGTTCTCCAGCTGAGAAGCCCTGTCCCTAGGTGTATGTAGGCTTGTGTTAAGTTGTCAAAAACTATGACATAGCCCAGGCTTGGCCTCGAACTCACATTCCCCCTGCCTCAGCTTCCCAGGAACCCCTCAGATTCCCAGGGTAAGCCACCATGACCACTTTATAAACTCTAAGTCATTTCAATCCACCACTAGTGGCTATCATGCAACTTAAACACATGAGTTTTTGCTTTGTGCGTTGACAAAGCAATCTCTCAGGGACCATCTTTTATGTTCTTTTGAGACAGGCCACTTTTTGTAGCCCTAGTGGTCTGGAATTCTCTGTATAGACCAGGCTGGCCTCAAATTCATGGAAATCCCTCCTGCTTCTCCCTTCTAAGTTCTGGGATTAGAAGCAAATGGCACTGGCTCTCAGAGTCTTTCTTTTTTCATGTATGTGAATACACTGTCTCTGTCTTCAGACACACCAGAAGAGGGCATCAGATCCCATTACAGATGGCTGTGAGCCACCATGTAGTTACTGGGAATTGAACTCAGGGCCTTTGGAAGAGCGGTCAGTGCTCTTAACTCCTGAGCCCCTCAGAGTCTTTCTTAAGCCCTTTCCAAACACAACCTCAACCAGCTATGCCACCCTCCTCTGACCTCAGTGTATAGTGGCTGCTCCTAGTACTTCCCCCTTGCCTGACCATCTATCTTCCTGATGAGGCCCTGTGCACATTAGGATGCCTGGCTGGCAGGGGACTACCTCCTGCCTACCACCGTTCCTGTAGGTCACGGCTCACTCACCACCTGTCTTCCCCTTTCTGCTTATTTACTCAGGGATTTGATTTTAGTGTCACTTCTATGGTTCTATTGGTCAGGGCTGACATATGTCGCACCCACCCCTCCTTCAGTCTTGAGTATTGAGCCTAGGCCTTATGCATACTAGGCAAACACTCTACCACTGAGCTATGTCTGTGGCTGTAACACACACGCACACACACACACTTTATAGCAGCTTTTTTTATAGTTGCATGAACTTGGAGACAATACAGATGTCCTTCACTGGGTGAATGGATTAAGCACACTGGTCCATTCAAACAGTGGAACGTTGCTAAGCCCTAGAAAGAACCGAACTACTGAGCCATGAAAAGATTCAAAGCAGATGTAAATGATTAATGCCAAATGAAAGAGGCCAGTGTGGGTCTGGCAAGATGGCTCAGTGGGTAAAGGCCCGTGCTGCCAAACCTGCCCACCTGAGTTAAGATGCCTGGAACCCACAAGGAAGGAGAAAGCCACACCCTATAGGCTGCCCTCTGACTTCCATGCACCCACTCACCTACCCAACCACACACAGGTGAATGTAATTTCTGAAATTTAGAAGTCGTGGTGAAAAGGACACGAGCGATGCTTCCAACGCTGACACCAGCTCAGTGACAAGGTCAGGAGTCTACAGGCAAAAGGATTACGGTTCCACAGGGACCTTTCAGGGCTGCAACCCTACTGCATTTGATACTATGGAACTGGATCCATGCCAGTTTACACTGCCCGAACCAATAGAATGACAACCCCAAAGTGGCCCCTGGTGACAACTGCAGGGCTTTATGATACTGCTGTGGTGACATGGGTTCAAGCCTGGGGTGGGGATGCAAGCCATTAATTCCAGCATTTGGGAGGCAGACGGATCTCTGTGAGCTCAAGAACTCTGTGAGTTCTGCTCTACAGAGTGAATTCCAGAACAGAAAGGGGGGGTGTTTCTAGGGCATATGTGAGGGGCATAAAGGAACTGAATCCCATGCTTTCAGTTCAGTTTTTCTGTAAACTGAAAACGACTCTAAAACATCTTCTAATTGTTTTTAAAGCCTCCTGTAGAGGGTTAGGAATGGGGAGTTCCTTTGACAGAGTACTAGCACAGCACAACACTGGTGAGGCCCCAAGTGCCACTCCTAGCACCCTGTAAAACTAGGCCATGTTGCCACACTCCTGTAATACCAGTACCCCAGAGGTACTGGCAGGAAGATGTGAAGTTCCAGGTTACCCTAAGCTATGTAACAAATTCCTGGCCAGCCTGGGGTATATGACACCTTGTCTCAAAAATGCAAAACAAAGAAGTCCCAAGCTGCCAAACCCCTCCTCCCAAACTGCAAACAGAGCTGGTCTTGGTGGCTCAGATTTGCAATCTCTGCTGTTGAGGGTCCAGGCCAACTTGGGCTACATTGTGAGATCAAAGGCAACCTGAGCTAAATACTCGGTCTCCCCAAAACAAACAAAAAGAAACAATTCCTAATAACAAAACCATATGATTTTTATCCGAGAGTTAGCTCCTAACAGTTCTCTGGGTTTGTAATTTGATATTAAGGGTTATCTTTTTTGATTTGAGTTTCGGTGCTGGGTTGAACTCAGGTCTTGGTGCGTACTTCTACCACTAAGGTCCGGGACTCCAAGTATGAAGATGTTCTGCAAGCCTATTTGTCTTCAATCCCCATCCATAGCTCCCTTCCCCCATTTCCTTACAACCTCTACCTACCAGTGCTTTTCTTTTATTCTAACCTATCTCCATTTTCTGCTACCAATTCGAATAAACTGTCTTCTTCCATCCAAAAATGCAACCACAGGGCCTACAAGGATTCCCATTTTGTTTCTGGTGCTGAGCTGCCCTTAAAGTGGTCATCTGCAGTAGTCTACCCTGCCCTGGCTTCGGCAGGAGTGCTAGGACACTGGTCTTCCTTTCCTCTCAGTCGTCTGCCTGCCCCTCCTAGGCTTCTCAAGACACCTACAGCTTCTTCCAGACAAGAGTGCGGCAGGGTCTTGGTCTAGGCTAGGCTCCAAGATGAGTTGAAGTCTCACAGTGCGGTTCGCTCTGCCCGTCCTGAACTGCCACCCCTATTTTCTATCCCTGGACACGGATGAAGATGTCCATTTCGCTACTTGGTAGCACTACCCCTCTAGTTTCCCCCCCTCCCCCAAAGCAGTTGAGGGGCGCCAACACGGCGGTAAGGACAGGAGGTGGCCGGACGACAGCTGGGTGGGCGGCCCTGACCTTCCTGCAATCGATGGGGCGGGGCCGGCCGCGCGGAGCCGGGGCGGTGCTGGAGCCCCCCGCCGCCGGCGGTCGAGCAGCTATAAAGCGGTGGCGCGGGGCTCAGGCTGAAGTTGCAGCATTTGTCACACCCAGAGCCCAACCATGGTGCCTCCGCTGCCCTCCGCTCCGATGCTACTGCTGTTGCTGCTGCTGCTCTCCAGTTCCGCCGCGCTCCCTGCACCTCCCAGGTGAGCGGGGTGGGGGTCGGGAATCCGTTTCATCCCGGCCACGCCCACACTTCAATTTCTGACCCTTATGGCTCCATCCCTCCCCAGGATCCCAAGACACTCAGACGGAATGTTCACCAGCGAGCTCAGCCGCTTGCAGGACAGTGCCAGGCTGCAGCGCCTGCTGCAGGGTCTGGTGGGGAAACGCAGGTGAGCCCGCACTAAGTAGAATTTTCCAGACTGGCTAGTATGGGACAGGCCCGCCACATCCCTGTACACCACTAATTCTACTTTGGGCTTGGGGGTGGGGTGGGGTCAGCGAGCAGGACTCAGAAAATACCCCAGAGAACAGCCTGGCCCGGTCCAAGCCCTTAGAGGACCAGCTCTGCTTGCTGTGGTCGAACACTCAGACTCTACAGGACTGGTGAGCTTTTTCCTCAGCTGGATTCCTAAAGTGCCCTAGCCAGGTGGGTGCCCGCACTCTGATGGTCACTCACTAGTCCCCTCACCACTTATCTCCTTCCACAGGCTTCTGCCCAGGCTGTCCCTGGATGGGTCCCTGTCTCTCTGGCTGCCTCCTGGACCAAGGTCTGCTGTCGACCGTTCAAAGTGGACTGAAACAACCAGGCCACCCAGATGAGGGAGGAAGGAGAGTCTCTAGGACCCTGGAGGGAGTAGGGGTTGGTTGTCCTTGGCATCAATAAAAAAGGAATTTAGACCCTGGTCTTTTAGCTCATGGTGTGTGATGTCTGATAAAGTCGAGGCCGCCTCTGCTCCGTGAGCCTGGCAGGCGTGGACAGATCTAGCCATCTCATTCAGTGGCTAGGACCACACCCAGTGGCCCTTTGAACCCGAGAAGCCAGCTAGGACATTTCTTATCTCTGGCATCAGCTGAACCCCTCTTTTCCCAGCTGAATTCCCTAGAGTGTCACCTTGCCCTGTATGCCCTGTACGGTCCATTTAGCAAAATTTCCAGGGATCAGGGACTCCCCACCCTGATCCAGCCATGTGGTCAGGGTAAATGAAGTGGTGAGGAATGAAGTGGTGAGGAGGAGGCTCAGGTGGGGCCATAGGGGTTAGTTATGAGTGGGAGGACCTGAGTACATCCTGACTCTAACATGTTTAGGTGGTCATGGCCTGCCCTGAGGCCTGACGGTGATGTCATCTCCCAGTAGGCAGCTGTAGGACCAGTGAAGGGTTGTGAGACAGTGTTCAGTCTTTGCAGAGGCTTGGAGCCTCGGGAAGGTTTTCAGACATCTAAAGCAGCCAGCCCTGCAAAGGCCCACAGTAATGAGGGCTGTGCAGGCCCTTTCAACAGAACACCCCCTACCACCCTCCTGGTCCCACCCAGGGCCTTCTTCCTATCTCTGAGAGCTTACAGGCAAGAGGAGGGGAAGCATATCTAATGGAGGCCCTGGACTGTGTCCTCACCAGGATTCCTGTCTTCCATCAGATACTGGCTCCCCAAACCCCAGCTCCTAGCTGTGGCTGAAAAGTTCTATCTGCATCCTATCACTCACCAAGGCTCTGCCAGGCCCTTCCCTGGGGGAACTGCTGTGTTTCTCATACAGCAGGAGCATACTGGGACACAGCCATTTCCCTTGGGAGTGGACAAGGGAAGAGAAGGGAGGCGACATGACATCATAGCTCCAGGGATTTTGCTAGAGAACACTGAGGAGAAAGAGACAAGATGAGGGACACCCCATGAGGGCTACAGTAGACCCAAGACCAATGGCTCAGCCTGTTTTTGCTCCCAGCTCCCCACAGCCCTGCCCCAGCTCCCCACAGCCCTGCCCCAGCTCCTCAGACCCATGGTTCCATCCCATAGGCCTGCTTCAGCCCCCAGCCCTGACTCAGCCTCCTTAGATCTATGGCCCCAGAGCCTTGCCCTGGCTCCCCACACCTATTCTCCACTCCTCGTTCTCAAGCTTCATACACCTTATGTGTAGTGCCCATGGGCTGAGTCCCCAACTAACTTCCTGGAAGTCCAGGCCGAAATATGACCTCATGTCCCCTGTTAGTGCCGGCCAGCGGGAGTCCCCTTGATAGAGGCCATCTGTAAAGAGTCATAAAATGAGGCGGTGCCTGGCAGGGGCGAAGGTCGCCAAGGCAGGAATTGTACCAGCCCTGGAACCAAGCAGGCTGGACCCTTCTTCCAGGTGACAGCTGCCGCCATGGGGGCTCTGGCCCTCCTGTGGCCTTCCCTGCTGTTGCCATTGCTCACAGTGCTGTTTGGCCAACCTCCGGGGACCTTGGCCCAGACCCAGGGTATGTGTTGGGCAGGGGCAGGACAGGTGGGTGGCAGAGCTCTGACAGGAGAACTAACTTCTCCTTTGCAACTTTCTAGTCTGCTCTGTGAAGGAGACCGTATTTACAGTCAAGGAGAACACCGTTCCTGGGCCACTGGTGAACATTTCTGTCCCAGATGGGCTGCACGTGACCTTGGGACCCTCGTCCACCCCTTATGCCTTTAGGATCGAAGGAAAAGAGCTGTTTCTCAACGTGACTCCAGATTATGAGGTACAGCCTGTAGGCTGGATGGAATGTGCCTTCATGGGGACATACATGGGCAGGCCTCCTAACCTGGGAAAGATTCAGGGAAGGAGGGGCTGAGGGCTCTATATCCCCCTGAATGAGGAACCCTTCAGGCCCTGTGGTTGGTTGGTTGGTACTGAGGGGGAGGGCCGTAGGGGACAGAGCTGCCAAATGCCCCCCCACACACCCAGGATTTCCCACAGATGACTGGGGCGCTGGAGCGGTACCTGCTCTCCTAGCTGTACTCTCCTGTTCTAGAGCAGCATAGCTCCTTATGTGGCAAGTGACTCATAGGGCCCCTGGCTTCATCCTCAGGAGAACTCATTGCTCCAGGCAGAGGTGGAGTGTAAGAGAGGAGATGCGGTGGTAAGTTAACCCCAGTACCTGATCACCCCTGCCTTCTGTCAGAGTACCCCAAGGCCACTCCCCCATGACCTCACTCCAGGGAGTCTGAACATCAGCTCTCTCCTGGCCACTCCCACGCTTGCTTCTTTCAGTCTAGACTCTTCCCTGAGCTCCAGACTCAAACTCAGCTAACTTAGAGCTGTGTATTAAGTCAATACTCTGAGGCTCTAAGTCTGCCTCTCATCCCTCACCTGGGAGACACCCTCACCTGGGAGACACCCTCACCTGCCAGCCACTTAGGCTCCTTTTGAGGTCACCCCACACAAGGTACATTGTTGGCATTGTCGGTTGTGCCTCAGTTAGAGTCAGCCCTACTCTTCCTACCTCTAGTCCCACGGGGCCTTGGGCAGCAGGTCTCCTTTCTGACCCTGCCGCAGATCCATTTGCTCTCTGTGCCCTTGGTTCTTCTCTATTCCTTCCCCACATAGTGAATCCCTCGAGAGTCATAACCACAACCCCACACAGCCTCACCCAGAAACTTCTACATTTTCTTACCGGACGGACGCCAAAGCTAAATGCACAGGTGGGTGGGTGAGGCAGGCTAGGGCAGGCAGACACTGATCTGGTATGCAAATTCATTGTGATGCTTAACCCTCCTACTTTATGCTGTCCCGCTACCCTATCCCATACATCGTATCCCTCAGCCTCCACCACAAGACTTTTACTAAAGGAAGCTCGAAGAAATAACAGGCGCCCCACATAATTTCTGCTTCACCATAAGCAACTCTCACACCCTGCACTCCTACCCCGCTCCATGACATGTTATCACACACATCTTGGGCCACGTCTCTAATAGGTAGTAATATTAAAAAAAAAAACAAAACAAGACAAAACTTAATTTTTTAGGTATAGTTCAGTGGTAGAGTATCTGCCTAGTATGATTTGAAGCCCTGGGCTCCACCTTCAACACACGAATATACTTCACACACATACACAGACACACAGATACACAGAGAGACAGAGACAGAAACAGGAAGACAGAGAGAGGCGTGGACTTGATATCTGTCACACCTGAGAAGAACAGCTTTCTCTCTCTGTCCTCCAGCACCTGGCTGTGTTCGTTTCTCCCTGGGTCTCAGGAAGGGTTCTCTCATGGAGTAAAGCTGTTTGGTTTTAACCTAAAGACCCCTTTCTCCGATCTTCTCTTGGAGACCTGTTTCTGAAGCCGTGAGAGGCTGTTTTTCTCCCTTTGATGCATTGCTGGTTGTGGCCCTGGGATTGTCATCATCTCTCTTCAGCACACCCACCACACACATGAGGCCACACTCTAAAACTTGTTTTTACAGTCTGCGTTCCTCCTAGAACAGGAGCTCACAGGCCACCACATTGTTGCTGCCACCAGTGTCTGTGGAATGAAAGGGAAAGAGTGACTGACTGACTGAATGAATGAACAAAGAGATAAGAAAAGGAATGAATGAATGATGGGTCATCAGAGCATTGCTCCTCAGCCAGTGGCTGACTTTGGTGACTTTGCTGCAGGTGGCACAGCTGATGGTGTTTGTGGCTGTCGAGGATATCAATGACAATGCGCCAAAATTCTCCTTTGCATTCGAGGAATTTAATGTATCGGAGGTGAGCCCAGTCTGAACCAGTGCTGTCTTGAGTATGGAGGAGGCAGGGGGACACAGGGTATTGGGGGGACCACATCAGGAAGATCTATATACAGAAGCTACAGCATGGCTGGACCAACCTCATTCTCTCCATCCCCAGGACACCAAAGTGAATACAATCGTCATCCCTGAGACACAGCTGAAGGCTACAGATGCTGACAAAAATGACATCCTAGTCTACACTCTGCAGGAAGTGACCCCCGTCAGTGCTCCCCCAGCCCCACTCATTATTGACAACCCTCACTCTTTCTGATGCCTCCAGGCCTCAGTTTCTCCACCTTCCAGAGTCCCACCTCCTTCCCCTCCACAGAATGCCAGCAAATTCTTCTCCCTGGAGAGCGTAAACTACCCTGCTCTGAAGTTGGACCAGACCCTGGATTACCTCAAGAATCAGAACATGACCTTCATGCTGCTGGCACGGGTAAGCGGATCACATCTTCCTAAGTCCTGGGTGTTCTAGGTCCTGTCCAAGCTGGGCCTGACTGTCAGGGGCTGGCTGTCACTATAGGATACTTGGGAGGAAAATGTAGAGCCCAGCCACACGGCCACTGCCACCCTGGTCTTGCACGTGCTGCCAGCTGACCTACGGACCCCCTGGTTCCTGCCATGCTCCTTCACAGATGGCTACGTCTGCATTCAGGCCCAGTACAGTGCGGTTGTCCCCACGGGACACAAACTGGTAATGGGGAGAAAGGAGGCCCAGGGTCAGACTTGAATCTAGAGCCAAGTCAGAAAACGTTCAGGGAAGGGATCCAACCATGGTCCTGTGCTTCCGGAGAGGCTGGCAGACAGTTCTGTGATTTAAGAAACAAACATGAACAATCAATCAATCGATCAATCAATCATCAATCAATTATTAACTATCCTTCCTGGGGGTGGGGCAAAAATCAGTGAGGAGTGTGGATTCTATTATGTAAGCTGGGATGTGAAGACTTCAGGGGCAGGGCTGATGCTAATAAGGGACTGCTAAGTCCTTGTCTAGCTGACGGTCTCCTCTGAGGCCAGCAGTGCCACTGGGCAGGGTGGCCTGCCAAGGCCACCACAGCCTCCACTGTGCAGAAGGGCATACACTGAAGCCTTCCTTCGTAAGTTCTTGTTGCCACTGAGTCCTTCTGTGGCTGCAGCTCTGTCCCAAGCAGGCACTGCCCCTCCCTCCAGGCTCCAACTCACGTTTCAGATCTTGAGGGGCAACAAGAGAGTAAGAGCGGGGGCTCTGAAACCTCAAGATGTCCCTATCCCTACAGCCGTCCCCCCTCATCATGAGTCCTGGTCCCATCTATGCTGTGGACGGAGATCAGGCCATTAACCAGCCTATCATGTACAGCATTCTGGCGGGTAAGTAAGGGCTTATCCCCACAGCACCTGGAGCCCACAACAGAGGGACCAGACACCAAACTCCACCCCAAATTCTTCCAGGAAACACAGATGGTACATTCATCATCAACACACACGATGGCAACCTCACAATGGCCAAAAGTATCCCGAGCCCCATGAAGTTCACCCTTCTGATCAGGGTGGGTACCGGTACTGGATGATGGATGGGTCTCCTGTGTCCCCAGCTGTGTGTGTCCCCAGCTGTGTTCCCAGTTGTAGCTCCATTAAATCCGAATACCCACTCCTGCTTCCCCTGACTCCTCAGGCTGATCAGAAAGACATGGCTCGATACTCAGTGACCCAGGCCATCGTGGAGGCTCGCAGTGTCACTGGAAACCCACTCCAGTTCTCCCAGAGCCTGTACTATGGCACAGTGGTACTGGGATCTGAGGCTGGCACAGCAGTGAAGGACAAGACCTTCCCTTCAGAGATCCTGAGGATCCAGGCTCAGTACCCAGGCTTCCCGGTATGCAGTCCACCCCTGTTCACCTAGGAATCCTATAAGAATACCTGGACCCTCTGGCCTCCTCTCTCTGTGCAGACTGCTTGGGGTGGACAGTAGGGCACCAGGCCTATGTCTTACGGTAGTGCCTCATCTAGGACCTCAACTCCGCTGTCACGTATCGAGTCACCAACTCCTCAGAATTCATGATGAATAAGGATATCATTCTGACTGCTGTGCCTATGGAGGAAGCAAGAACCATCCGTGTGGAGGTGGAGTGGGGATAAGGGGACCAAAGGTGTGGGGGTAAAGAGGGACCCAAGAGGAACAAGCCCCTTTCCTGACCCAGGTAGAAGCTAGCAACACTGTGACTAAGGACACAGCCACCACTGTTGTTGAGATCCAGGTGTCAGAGCGAGAACTGCCCTCCACAGGTGAGCCCCCCAGGGCCTCCCAAGCAGGGTGGCTCCCCCTCTGGGACAGGCATATCTGGGGACAGAGGCAAACCCAAGTTTTGTACATGCCACCACCAGAGTTCCCCACACCCCCAGAAGCTGGAGGAACGACTGGGCCTTCAAGTAACACCACTATGGAAGCCCCCTTGACCTCTGGGACCTCTCAAAGACCTGCCACCACCAGCTCTGGGGGAAGTGTTGGCCCATTCCCACCTGGTGGCACAACTCTAAGCCCACCCACCTCTGCCTCATCCGTACCTGGGGGGGGCCCTACTCTTGGAACCAGCACCTCTCCCCAGATAACCACTCCTGGTGGGGACTCAGCACAGACCCCCAAACCAGGAACCTCTCAGCCGACAGCCCCTACTTCCAGAACAAGTACCTCCCTCATGACAACCTCATCCAGAAGTGACCCAACACAGACCCCCAAGCCAGGAACCTCTCAGCCAATGGTCCCCATTCCAGGGGCCAGCACCTCTTCTCAGCCAGCCACACCTAGTGGCAGCTCACCACAGACCCCCAAGCCAGGAACCTCTCAGCCGACAGCCACTGGGCCCATCTCAGGTAGTCCAACACATTGCCCTGGAGTCACTGTCAGCCTTAACTCAGCCAAGGGCTCTAGGATGTGCTCTAGAAAAGGGTCCACCCAGGCTAGCCTGGCCTGGCCATAATGACCACCTTTAAGGAGTCTGTGTCTGGCTCTAGACAGATGGCCCCAAGAGGTCAGAATGGGGGTGAACTGAAGAAGGTATAGGGATGCAGAAGCAGATTTTAGAGCCAGTGAGTTCCATAATTCCCAAGACAATCTGTATTTAGGGTCTTAGGTTAAGTAAGAGCACTACTCAAGAAACAAGATAAAAATGACTGTTATGGCTGTCAGAGTGTGCTAACAAATTCCTTTAGTCCCAACACTAGGGAGATAATGAAAGGCAGATCTCTGTGAGTTCAGCCCAGTCTGGTCCTGGTCCAGCCTGATCTATGTAGGAATTTCAGTCCAGCCACAGCAAGAGAGAGAGAGAGAAAGAGAGAGAGAGAGAGAGAGAGAGAGAGAGAGAGAGAGAGAGAGAGAGAGAGAGAGAGAACATGCCTGTGATACTGGAGACACTTAGGTAGGCCTGGGCAACATACTGAGGCAATGCTGCTAAAACAAAACAAAAACAAAAACTATCCAGGGCTGGGAGATGACAATGATGCTCTTGGTATTTGCCTTCCAGCATGATGACCTGAACTTGGTCCCAGAATCCACCTTACACAGCTGGGCGTGGGGATACGCCCTTACAACTTCAGAGTTGGGGAGTCAGAGACAGGAAACCCCGGGAAGCACTGGACAGATAGTTTAGCCAGATAGGCCGCCAGCTGTAGGCCAGTGAGAGACCCCAACTTACAAAGCAATATGGAGACTGGCAAGATGTCTCAGCATCTTGCCTGACAACCTGAGTTAGATTCCTGGGTTCCACACATACAGAAAACTGACTTCTGCCAAGTTTTCCTCTGAGCACAATATGCACGTGACATGCAGCACCAACACAAATACATACACTACATAGTAAACTTTACATGTGCGTGCGCACACACACACACACACACACACACGAGGTTCCCCCTGAAAGGTCTTTGTATTGGTCACTAAGCTGTATCCACTAAACCTTTGAGTGTACATGGTCACAAGGGGCCAGGCACAGCTAGCTGTCGCATTGGAACCGTCACCAGAGGCAGCTTGACAAGGCCAACTTCGGCAAGTGTCACTGAGACCTTAGACCTGCTCTGGTCTAAGTATAATATGCATTCAAAGTTGAAGTTGAAGCCACATTAAGACAAAGTTCACTAGAGCTGCTTACAGTGTGCCCTTGAAGACCACCCCGGTGAATCAGAGGCTAGTAGTCATGTTACAATGGTATCCCAGGGCAGGCTTCCTGGTGGAGTTGGTAGCACCCGTTCTCAGAACCGCAACTCCAGATGGTGGGCCAGGAGAGGCCTGCCTTGTTTCTATGGTACCTTGGCCTGGCCCAGGTTGGGAAGGGACCTTCTTGGGAGTGTTCCAACAGTAAGTGGCCATGTTCTCTTACACACCAGGAGCAGGCGAGCAGGGTGATGGCCAGAGATTTTCCACGGTGGACATGGCAGTGTTGGGCGGGGTGCTAGGTGCACTGCTGTTGCTGGCCCTCATCTGCTTGGTCATCCTGGTCCATAAGCACTACCGACATCGGCTCGCGTGCTGCTCTGGGAAGGCTTCGGTAAGGGGACTAACTCAGGGCTGAGGAGTCACAGAAAAGGGACATGGAGGGATGCATGGGAACGGCTGGGGGAAAACAGGGCTTTACTAGGGAAGGAAATGGAGGTAGGCTAGGATGGGTGTTCTGAGACCAAGGGGGATGGGGGAGAGAGTGGGAGCCAAGCAGAGGAAGGAGGGTTCAGAATGCACTCCACTCCTGGGAGTCATATCACGGCTGCTGATGCCTTTGTCCTTACTCCACCCTTAGGAGCCACAGCCGAGTGGCTATGACAACCTGACCTTCCTCCCAGACCACAAGGCCAAGTGGTCGCCCACCCCCAACCGGAAGCCAGAGCCGAGCCCCAAGCTTGCCCAGCCGCCCCTCCGGCCTCCTAGCCCCATGTCCTCCAGTCCTACGCCCCCCAGCTCCACACCTCCTAGCCCTCAGCTCAAAGCTTCCGGGTCTCCTAAGACAGTCCAGGCTGGGGACAGCCCTTCAGCCGTGAGGTCTATCCTGACTAAGGAGCGGCGGCCGGAGGGGGAGGGCGGCTACAAGGCTGTGTGGTTCGGCAAGGACATCGGGGCGGAGGCTGACGTGGTGGTCCTCAACGAGCCCACCGCCGACGTGGACAGCGCCAGTGCCTCGGGAAGTGAGGGCAGCGATGATGATGACCCTGACCAGAAGAAGAGTTTCCGCTTTGGCGCGGATGCTGACAACACTTACATCTAGCTCAGCGCCCCGACTGTCCACCCCAAGCCACTTCCCTTTCCTCCTCTAATTAAAGTAGCACTTTCGAATTCCGGAGTCTTTTTTTTTTTTTTTTTTTTTGGTTTTTCGAGACAGGGTTTCTCTGTGTAGCCCTGGCTGTCCTGGAACTCACTTTGTAGACCAGGCTGGCCTCGAACTCAGAAATCCGCCTGCCTCTGCCTCCCGAGTGCTGGGATTAAAGGCGTGCGCCACCACGCCCGGCTGAATTCCGGAGTCTTAAGGCGGGTGTGTGGGAAGGAGTGCCATGGGTGTGAGCGCCCAGCTGCGGGCTTCCGGGTGGCTAACCACAGGCAAGTTCCCACTGTAGCTAAGAGGAAAGCTAGAGAGCTCCAGCTCCTTGCCCAAGATGGACAGCTTCGTGTGAGGGAGGGGAAGGAGCCAGAACCGTCCACTCCACATGCACGTTCATTTGGGAGACTTGGTGTTTGGGACCTTCCTGAGGGTCACAGCCCATTTCAAAGATCTGTCTGAGAGTGGTAGCTCATATAATCCCTGCATGTGTGAGGGCAGAGGCAGGCAGGTCTTTCTGAGTTTGAGGTTAACCTAGTCTCCACAGTGAGTTCCAGGGAAGACAAACCTAGTGTAGAGAGAGCCTTTCTGAGGAAAAAAGAAAAAGGAAGGCTGCTTTGGCAATGAACAGGGCACTCTGCCCCAGACAGGAAGTTTAGACATGAGAAATAGGAAGCTACAGGTCATGTAAGTGAATGGAGGAAAACCAGGGCTATGGTAGTTACACACAGTGTGCACACCACAATCTGGGCTTCTTCCTGAACAGCAGTCATGAAAAGTGACCCCGCATTCCTTTCCAAAGTATTTGAATCCTTTTATTTTTTTTTAAAAAAAAGACTTATTTATTTTATCTATATAAGTACACTATAGGGCTGGTGAGATGGCTCATTGGTTAAGAGCACCCGACTGTTCTTCCGAAGGTCTGGAGTTCAAATCCCAGCAACCACATGGTGGCTCACAACCATCCATAATGAGATCTGACTCCCTCTTCTGGAGTGTCTGAAGACAGCTACAGTGTACTTACATATAATAAATAAATAAATCTTTAAAAAAAAAAGAAAAACAAAACAAAACAAAACAAAACAAAAAAAATAAGTACACTATAACTGTCTTCAGACACACCAGAAGAGGGCATTAGATCCCATTACAGGTGGTTGTGAGCCACCATGTGGTTGCTGGGAATTGAACTCAGGACCTCTGGTGAAGCAGTCAGTGCTCTTAACCACTGAGCCATCTCTCCAGCCCTGAATACTTTTAAATATCCAGTTTTATGCATTTATACATACAATGTATCTTTTGGCTTTCATTTCGGCTGGTGATTTTCATGCCCCAGTCTCCCTTGTCATTTTCTTTCCCCCTTGTTGGAATCCTTCTTAACAAGTCTCCTTCCTACTTTTCTGTCTTCTCAGTATCCCTCTGAGTTTAACTATTTTCTATTTAAATTTTTTTGTTTGGTTTTGGTGTTTTTAAAATTTTTACTTTTATGTGTATCAGTGTATGATCTACATGCATATCTATGTGACAGTGTCAAATTTTGGAGTTACAGTTGTGAGCTGCCATGTGGGTGCTGGGATTTGAACCCCTGTCGTCTAGGAAGAGCAGTTAGTGCCCCTAACCACTAAGCTATTTCTTAGTTCTAGCTTCTTGACCCAGCTAGAACAAGGACAATGGTCTTTTTTTTTTTTTTTTTTTTTTGGTTTTTCGAGACAGGGTTTCTATGTGTAGCCCTGGCTGTCCTGGAACTCACTCTGTAGACCAGGCTGTCCTGGAACTCAGAATTTTTTTTTTTTTTTTTTTTGAACAAGGACAATTTAATCACTGAATAAAGAATACCCCCTTCCCTAAGGTAAATTGCTAATGGTGGGGGAGGGGCGCTGGGCCCCTCCCATACCTATGATGAAATGTTGCTGGGACCCCTTTTGTGGTGGTCATGTGCAGTGAGTTCATGGGTGGAATGGCTATGTCTTGCGCAGAAACATGTTTTGCTGTACACATCTCTCCTTCCTTGGGCATTCGTTCTTTGTACCCCACCTTGGGAGATGTTTCCTGAGCCTCAGAGGGGGTGATAGAGATGTCTCTAGCATGGCTTATTCTTTGCTCTTGGACCAGTTACAGGAATCTTTCTACCACCGCAATAAGAAGCTTCTGTGGCCAGGCATGGTGGGCGGTGCCCGCATGCCTCTAATCCCAGCACTTGGGAGGCAGAGGCAGGTGGATTTCTGAGTTCGAGGCCAGCCTGGTCTACAGAGTGAGTTCCAGGACAGCCAGGGCTACACAGAGAAACCCTGTCTCAAAAAACAAAAACAAAAACAAAACAAAACAAAACAAAAGATTCTCTGAAGAAGGATGGACACAACCCTTGACTGTGGAGATATATTATATATACACATGTGTATATATAATATATATATAATAAATATATATAATAAATATATATATAATAAATATATAATAAATATAATAAATATAAATATATGTGTGTATATAATATATATAATAAATATATATGTAATATATATAATAAATATAAATATAAATATATATATATATATATATTTAGTTGTGTGCCAGAAGAGGGCATCGGATCCCATTAAAAATGGTTGTGAGGGGGCTGGTGAGATGGCTCAGTGGGTAAGAGCACCCGACTGCTCTTCCAAAGGTCCAGAGTTCAAATCCCAGCAACCACATGGTGGCTCACAACCATCCGCAACGAGATCTGGCGCCCTCTTCTGGAGTGTCTGAAGACAGCTACAGTGTACTTACATATAATAAATAAATCTTTAAAATAAATAAATAAATAAATAAATAAAAATGGTTGTGAGCCATCGTATGGTTGCTGAGAATTGAACTGAGGACTTCTGGAAGAGCAGCCAGGGTTCTTAACTACTGAGCTGCCTCTTCAGCTTCCAAGGTCTTACTCTATAACACAGGTTGGCCCCAATCCTTCTGCTTCAACCTCTGCCCAGATGGTATATTCTTCCCAAATGGTATACTTTTTGTTTGTTTGTTTGTTTTTGTTTGTTTGTTTTTTGAGACAGGGTTTCTCTGTGTAGTCCTGGCTGTCCTGGAACTCACTTTGTAGACCAGGCTGGCCTCGAACTCAGAAATCCACCTGCCTCTGCCTCCCGAGTGCTGGGATTAAAGGCATGCGCCACCATGCCCGGTTTACTTTTTTTTTTTTAAAGATTTATTTATTTATTATATGTTAGTACACTGTAGCTGTCTTCAGACACTCCAGAAGAGGGAGTCAGATCTCGTTACAGATGGTTGTGAGCCACCATGTGGTTGCTGGGATTTGAACTCAGGACCTTCAGAAGTGCAGTCGGGTGCTCTGACCTGCTGAGCCATCTCACCAGCCCCCAGATGGTATATTCTTATCTGTATCATTCACAGTGTTAAGCCAAGTTGTACGATAGCCTCTCTTTAGGCTCCACTTTATAAGATTTTTCAGCGAGCTAAACAAAACAAACAAACAAAACCTACTGACTGCCGGGCGTGGTGGCGCACGCCTTTAATCCCAGCACTCGGGAGGCAGAGGCAGGCGGATTTCTGAGTTCAAGGCCAGCCTGGTCTACAAAGTGAGTTCCAGGACAGCCAGGGCTATAAAGAGAAACCCTGTCTCGAAAAACCAAAAAAAAAAAAAAAACCTACTGACTGTTGTGGGTATCCCTGCCTTGTCCCAATGTGCTTTCCTGAAGAGGTCCTGGGGAAAGACCTTTCCCACACTTCCACCAGGGGCTGAGCCTGGCAGATAGGCTGGTAGCCTCCACCTACCATTCTTACTGTCCTCCAAGACATGGCTGTTCTGTCCAAAGCAGGGTCAGCCTCTCTCATAGAATCTACAAAGAGCCTGGGAGACTCTGAGAGCAGAGTGCTACAAACTAGTGACACCCTAGTGACGTCTGGAGCCCTTAGGCCACACCCTGCCTGCGCTCCGCCCCCCTCTGCCCGAAGTACTATAAAAGCACTGGCACCCTCCTTCTCACTGAGATAAAACCCCGTCCCGGCGGCTCCGGTACCAGGTATGTGGGACTCTTGGGCCACTCGGGGAGGGAGGTGAGCTAGTGCCACAGGGGAAATTCTTGTCCCCTCTACAGAGTAGTGAGTGATCGGTGAAGGACAGTGAAGAGAAGCTCGGGAAACAGGAGGGCAGATGTCCCGGCAGGATTTGCAATTGGGGCTGCAGGGGTTGGGATCTGAGTAAGGGTCGGGTGTAGTTTGAGGACGGCACTGGTAGGCATGGAGACAGTGGAGACAGCGGGAAGCCAGCAGCTACCCACGCGCTGTTTAGACTGTTTAGGTTTCATTTTCCTGAGATGCAGTTTCGTTTTACTCGCCTGGGCCCGCCCCTTTTGTTCAACGTGTCTTTGCAGGGTCCAGCCTGTGACAGCCCATCCAGGCCCGGACGCTGGATTAACACCTGTGACATCACGTGTGCGCTCCCGCTACATCTGTAGTCACATCTACAGCCACCTTGGCCGAGGAATCTACACTGAGTTCTGAACCTAGGTGGCTACAAGTTCTCAAACCTCATCTGTGACCCTCAACACCCTAATACCTGGGTCACACTTGTGAAACTTAAATTCCTACCTGTTACCAACACTTGTAACGTTTAAAACACATTTATGAAACTTGGTCACACTATCTGTGGCTACAACCTAAAACCATAGAGGCACCCAAGGGGCCTTATTTGTAATAGCTGACTGCTCCAGTGACTACAAGGCATCACAGCGTACTATCACCTACTTTGATTCTCCCAGACTGCCTGTGTAGACGGAGCAATGGCTGAAGTGAGGTGAGAACATGTCTACCCTGGTTGTATTGGGTCCTGCGTCCCTTACATTAGCTCTAATCCTAGTGTGGCTGCCCTGCCTGCAGGGGGGTCCAGCGAGTGCTGTTTGGAGACTGGCTATTGGGTGAGGTCAGTAGCGGCCAGTACGAGGGGCTGCAGTGGCTGAACGAGGCTCGCACAGTCTTCCGTATACCCTGGAGGCATTTCGGTCGTAGGGATCTGGATGAAGCAGATGCACAGATCTTCAAGGTGGTACCCAGCCCTGCCCTCTTTATAATCTGCCAGAACTTCTGGGGAATCCAGCCTCAACCCATGCTCTCTCCTCTCCTTCAGGCCTGGGCTGTGGCCCGAGGGAGGTGGCCACCTAGTGGAGTTAACCTGCCACCCCCAGAGGCTGAGGCTGCTGAGCGAAGAGAGCGAAGAGGCTGGAAGACCAACTTCCGCTGTGCACTCCACAGCACAGGGCGTTTTATCTTGCGCCAAGACAATTCAGGGGATCCGGTTGATCCGCACAAGGTGTACGAACTTAGCCCGGAGCTTGGGTCTGCTGGTGAGCAGTGCCATAAACAGGGACGGGCCAGGGAGGTACATGGGAGGTACATGGCCTCTGTCATTTTGGTGGTTTCAATGGTTTGATTTGAGGTTTTTGAACCTAGTTGTAGATTCAGTTCCTCTCCTTCCAAAGTGTGTGTGTATGCGGGAGGGGGAGTGCACACTTCCTGCTAAGTCAGAGCCTTGGGCTGAGTGAGGTACCTGGTGGTTTGGGAACAGAGGGTATGAGAAATAGAGAACTTTTGGAACTGCTCGGGCATCGTAACCAAATCCCCCCCCCCCTTCAGTGGGCCCAGCCACGGAAAACAGGGAAGAAGTGACCCTCAGCAATGCTCTGCCCACACAGGTACAGTCTGGTTCATCCTTCCTAGGTGTGGGGGATTGGCAGGTGCCTACCACTATGCTGTCTATTACAGGGTGTGTCCCCAGGATCATTTCTGGCAAGAGAAAATGCTGGGCTCCAAACCCCAAGCTCTCTGCTTTCTAGTGATGCTGGGGACCTCTTGCTTCAGGTTCTGCAGTACAGCCACATACAGGAATCCAAGTCTGGGGCAGACTCCGTCCCACCACAGGCTCCTGGTGAGAGACAGTAACTGTCACAGAGCTGGGGCTAAGCTAAAGAACCCCTATCTGCCCAAGGCTGTATGAGAGGGAGGACAACAGAGTCCTTGCTGGGAGGAGGAAAGATAAGGATGTTAAAATGACAGGGGTGGGAAGCTGGGGGTAAGATGGACAGGCAGCTCCTATTTGCCCTCAGGCCAGGAGCAAGAACGCGTTTACGAGGAACCCTATGCAGCATGGCAGGTGGAAGCTGTACCCAGTCCCAGGCCTCAACAGCCAGCTCTCACCGGTGAGGATCCTGTGGGCTAGAGCTGAGGCGCTAGCACAGCTTTTCCTAGCTTCCCACGCAGAATTCTGCCCTACTGACCCCTCACACCTGCATCTCAGTAGGAGGTGAATGGGTCCTTGGCAGGGGGCATGGGACAAAATGCTCCACCCAAACCTACCACTCACAGCATGGTCTATACACAGAGCGCAACCTTGGGTTCCTGGATGTGACCATCATGTACAAGGGCCGCACAGTGCTACAGGCAATGGTGTGGCACCCCAGATGCGTGTTCCTGTACAGCCCCATGGCCCCAGCAGTAAGAACTTCAGAGCCCCAGCCGGTGATTTTTCCCAGTCCTGCTGAGCTCCCAGATCAGAAGCAGCTGCACTACACTGAGACGCTTCTACAGCATGTGTCTCCTGGCCTTCAGCTGGAGCTTCGGGGACCATCCCTGTGGGCCCTGCGTATGGGCAAGTGCAAGGTGTACTGGGAGGTAGGCAGCCCTATGGGCACTACCGACCCCTCCACCCCACCCCAACTGCTGGAGCGCAACTGCCACACCCCCATCTTCGACTTCAGCACTTTCTTCCGAGGTCAGTAAGGTGTCTGGCTGGGGTGCTTTCCTCTGGGGCCTGGAGCCTTTCTTAACCTGCTCACCAGAGCTATCTCCTTAACAGAACTGGAGGAGTTCCGGGCTCGGAGGCGGCAAGGATCACCACACTACACCATCTACCTGGGTTTTGGGCAAGACTTGTCAGCAGGGAGGCCCAAGGAGAAGAGCCTGATCTTGGTGAAGGTAGAGCCCGGGTGGGCCTAGGGAAGGTGTGGGCTGCTGGGTAAGAGCCTTAACACATGTCCTTTCCACAGCTGGAGCCATGGGTATGCAAGGCACACCTGGAGGGCGTGCAGCGTGAGGGTGTGTCCTCCCTGGACAGCAGCAGTCTCGGCCTGTGCTTGTCTAGCACCAACAGTCTCTACGAAGACATTGAACATTTCCTCATGGACCTGGGTCAGTGGCCTTGATTCAGAACCCACCTTCCAATAAATAGTTCAAAATCAGTGCAGCCCTGGGTCAGGTCTACTCCTTGCTGTATAGTATCTCTAGTGGACCTTGTGGAGTCCCTTGAAAGAAGGTGACCCCCAGTCCCTACACACCAGGCCTCCTTTGCAGCACTCACTTTCATAATCAAGAGCTGGCTGGGTTAGCACAGCTCTTACTGGGCACAAACACTCTTAAGACAGGAATCGGGAACACTCCCGATGCCAGGTGTACTTGGGAAGGTGGGGCCTGTGTGTACCTAAACCTCTGAGACCCACAGCACTGTGTGCTGTCTCCTGACAGGAGCACAAAGCAGCTAGAGGAAGAGAACTGCTAAGCAGAGATGGTCCTGAGCCGACTGCTGGCAGCTGGCTGTGTGGCAGATGCAGACACTTCCCACTGAGCTGTCAGGCTTTCCGAAACCAAAAACGCTTCACCTTCTAAGCATCAGTCCATAGAAAAGTTTCTAAACATAAGCCATTTTTGATAAATTAGAACACAATGGAAACAGTGTATCTATAATATACATATAAAAAAGTCCAGTTTTCAATTATAAGCAAGACAGGTGCAGACAGGTACCATGAGACCCTCAGAGGCAGGAGTGCTGGCGGCCCCATTTCTTTCCTGCTGGGGATGCCTCCCCAGAGAGTGGCTAGCCTCAGGTCTCAGCACCCTGAGTGGGTGGCTCCTCTCCACCTTCAGTCTTCTTGTGCCTGCGCATATGCCTGTATTTGTCCACATAGGCCTTCACCAGGTTGGCCACCTTTACAGGGTTGATTTCACCACTCTTGCTGTGGCAGATCTGAAGGAAAAACACATGATTTCTAAGTGCTCTCTCCATTTGTCACAAAGATCAACTCAACCAGGCTTCCTTGCCCTGACCATCTCAAGTAGTGCCCTTGATCTTGTTAAGGGGACTTGTATGCCCACCCACACACACATCTGTAACCACACTTCACAGAGCTGCTGAGGTTTATCTTCCTGTGTCAGAGGTCAGAAGGAAGCTAAAACTTGTTCCTATAGAAAAATCTGCCCATCTCTCAGAGACTTAGTTCCTCCAAAGATCCAAAGAAATTGAGTGGATTGAGGAAATCTGAAATTCCTCATCTATTATTTTAGTTTTAATGAGCATTGTCTGAGAGGCACTTTGTAGTAGCTGGCTGACTCCTTACTTACAGACCTAGGAGTCCATGCAAACTAGAAATGGCAGCTATCTGACACATACAGATTTAGCTATTCTGTGTCACAATGTATCCCTTGCAACCTCAGAGTTTCCAAAAAGGCATGTGTGTGCCTGCCTGTGGCCTACCTTCTGCACGGCTTTGCGTAGTATGTCCTTGTACTCCTCCTTGGTCACTTCTCTCTTCTGGTAGAAGGGTTTAATGGCCAGCTTCACCTCCTCCACAGCCCGTTCTTGCATGTGCAGTTTCTTCATGTACTAGGAGTGAGGAGGACATGTGTGACCCTGTGGCAAGATGGCCAAAACTGACCTATGGGCCCATTGGCGAGAAGCCAGGAGTTCTGGGATATTATTCATTTGCCAAAGAACACTAAAGGCAATGGGCTGGCTGCTCTCTTACCACCCTGACCATGACCAAGGCCTGGATACCTAAAATCAGGCCCAAATAGGACAGGGGCTGTGGAAGGACAGGCAGCAGCACTCACCTCCTCCTTTTTGGTCTTCTCAGCAGCTGTTTTGGGAGTAGCAGTCCTTTCTTCTGAGTTGTTGGTGGTTGGAACAGCTAGCTCTGAGACTGTAGCTGGCATTGTGGGCACTGGTGCCAGGCTCTGTGCTGTACCGCAGCCTGCTAGGGGAAGGGTCCCCTGCAGGATCAACTGGACTGAGGGCTGGCTGACCAGTGCATAGGGCAGGATGCTTGAGGACTGAGCCAAGGGTGGTGGCATGTTGGGGCTGTAAACCTGGGCAAGAATACCCCCTGCTGAGTGTAGAGTCCCAGCAGCTGGAAGCCCTTCTGCCCTGGGAGCACCAGGGGGCTGTATAGAAAGGAAGTAGTACCATGAGGTCTAAGCCCTAGGCAGGGCAGCCCAAAAAGCCCAGCACAAGGACCATGTCCCTCTAGCCCAGCACCCACCTGAGAGGGATCTGCATCAGGTAACCCAGACTCCTGGAGCACGTGGATGGGAGGGGGCAGCTCGGAGAATGGTGCCTGCTGAAATCCTATGAGGGCCCTGTCCTCTGCATCCCAGTCTCCTTCCTGGGGCCTCTGGGGCCTCTGAAGTGGTGTCCCTGAGGACCCAACAGACAGGGAGTGTGGATGCCTTGTGGTCAACCCTGGCCAAAACATTTTCAGAGAACCAGCAGTGGGAACCAAGACCGAGCTGCAGATGTGTCTGTTAGATGCTGTACTTGGGTAGGGGCCCCAAAATTGTCAGGAGAGGCTCTTAGGGAGGCTGCCCTCCTGCCTCATGCCTGCTCTACACCCCTGACCCACAAGGACAACCACCACCAGGGTCCCAGCCAGGGGCAGGACAAACTCACTTGGATCTCTGTCCAGGGCTGGCGTGCTATGCTCTGCTTCCTGCAGGTTCCAGGTGACTCTTTTCACCAGGGTTCGGGATCGTAGCAGTGGGGCCTGGGCCACAGCATCCCTGGGCCTGACTGCTTCCCATCCTCTCGCAC
Organism: Mus caroli; assembly: GCF_978045245.1. Classification (NCBI taxonomy): domain Eukaryota; kingdom Metazoa; phylum Chordata; class Mammalia; order Rodentia; family Muridae; genus Mus; species Mus caroli. The sequence continues at coordinate 4,102,957 of NW_028227263.1, forward strand.
TCAGCACCGGACTGTCCTTTGTCATGGGCACTACAGCTGGGGTGCTAGGAGTTGTAGTGGTGGTCTCTACAGTGTCTTGCCTGAGCAGACTCTGGTCTGATGGGGCCAAAGCCTGGGGCGCAGGCTTTGAGATATCTTCACTGTGAATGGGTAACACCTCCCTTTGGATGGTAGATAAAGTACTGTCTTGTGGAAGGCTGGCTGGGGGCAGTATGGGATTTGGTGGGAAGTCTCTCTCAGGGGAGGAGTCTGTACTCTCAGGAGAAGGAGGCGAGCTCATGTCATCGAGCTGGATGAAGATGGCTTCATTTGAAAAATCCTCAAAGACGTGGCCTGCCTCCACAGAATCACCATAGTCCAGGTCCTCAGGCACACATGCAACTGGCTCTGCCAGGACAGGAGGGACTTCTGGAGGGTTCAGGTCAGCCACAACCACCTCTGGCAGGACACTTACTACCTCTGGCAAGACACTTACTTCTGAAACCGGAGGCTCAGCAGAGTGGTCTCCATCCTGCCCCGACTCCCCCTGTATAGCAGGGACTGGGGAAACCTCCCTCACAGGCCCCTTTTTCTCTGGGGAATGGGGACGCTTCTCACGGGAATGTGGCCTTCGTGGCCTATGCTCCAAGCTAGGCGACCGAGATCGCCACCTCCTCCTCTCCCGGGACCGGGTCACACTCTCCTGCTTGTCCATTCGCTCTCGGCTCCTCTCCCGATGTTTGTGCCTCCGATCCCTCTCCAGACTGCTGCCTCGAGACCTGGACCCCGAATGCCGCCTCTTCCGTCTCTTACTCTCATGGCGCTCACAGGAAGAACTGCCAGGACTCCCTGAGCGAGACCTGGACTTCCTCCGGCACCTGCCATGACCCCAGGAACCCCGCCTATGCTCCCTGTCTCTGTCGTCTCTGTCCTTCCTCCTCTTTGCTCTGTCCTGGCTGCTGGCACGGTCACTGGAAGACCTCCGGCTCTTAGTCTTGGCTCTGTGCCTCCTGTGTTCCTCAGCAACTGGAGACACTGAGCGTGAAGTCCTGTCCCTGGAGCCAGAGCGAGTGCTGGAGCGTGTCCTCTGGTGCTCTCTGGCAACCTTTTTCTTCTTCTTCTTCGTTTTCTTCCTGCTTCGGGAGCTGGAGGTGGAGCGGGAACGGGATGAGGCCCTGAACTCCACAATTCTGTGGGTGGTGATTTGTGGAGCATCTGGGCTTGGTGGAACACCTGGCTCCTCAACAGTCACACACGTCACTGTCCGTTCCTCAGAGCCAAAGAAAGGTGTACAGGACACTTCGTCCTCATCATCCCAAGGGTCTGGTGGGGGTGGCCTCTGTGTCCGGGCTGTGGAGCCCCGAATCTCTGTAGGCTCTATTTCCCCTAGTCCCTCTTGCTCCCAATCAGAGGTTCTCTCAGCAGATCCCTTGCTGAGTAACTCCAGCATGCCAGATACAGGCTCACTAGGGGGCTGGGGCTCAGGCTCCATCTCAGTCCCAAAGATGCTTTCTACCCTGTAGGAGGTAACACAGCGCACAGTCTGGAAGGCTGGGGCCTTTGGGCTGTTGATGGAGATAGTTCTTGTGATCTCAGAGGGTAGGAGGCCTGGACCAAGACTCTCTGGGCTGCTGCTAGGAGGGCTAGAGTCCGAGCCAGTGGGGTCAAAGGGGTCATAGATTTCGCTTTTGAGTTGTTTCGGCTTCTTGATGGAGAAGAGGGGGGACGGGGTCTCCTTCCTCTGCACCTTGCTGTCTACCGGCCGGAACGTGTTACAGAATCCAGGGCTGGACAGCTGACTGCAATGTGCAGTGTTCCCAGGGATGTTGATCCTGAAACTTTCAAAGCTAGACCCAATGCCCTTTCCTCTTGAGGGCCCTAGAGGGGCTAGGCTGCCGTGGGAGCTGGGCGCAGGAGGTCGAGAACCACTTGTGTGTGAGCCAGTCTCCTGGGGACCCCTGCTGCTGGGCTCACTGTCGACTCGGCCCCGTCCTGGCTGCCCAGGGCCTTCCCTGCCAGTCAGGCGGCTGATGCAAGTGCTAGGGAGCTCCACAATGTGGCCACTGGCTGGGGCCTGGTCCTGCATACTCTTACTGCCATCCCGATGGATCTTTGGTATCCTGGGTAGCTTGGAGAAATCAGGTCTCCTGGGACCTGTTCTCTGAGGAAGCCCAGAAGCTGTATTTTTCGATGGAAAGCTAGAATGAGTCACGATCTTAGAGGCAGAACCAACTCGTACATTGGAGCCATTGAGTCGGGAGCTGCTGCTATGTGTCCGGCTGGGCCTGTTCTCATCTGAAAGGGTCCTAGACAGACCTGAGCGAGAGGTCAGTGAGGGGTCTGACCTCACAGGAGTCTGCGCAATGCGGGCAGGGAGACAGCGCAGAGCTGTTCTATCCCCACAGCTCAGCCCTGAGCTTGGCTGTCTGTCTCCCACGAGTCCACCAGATGCACTCTCTGAGGGTAGTGCCCCAGGCTGCGGGGTGTCTCTGAGCCTGGACTCTTCTCTGGATTTAGTCACAGAATTTCGCTGAAGAGAAACAGGAGCTAAAAAACAGAAGTCAGATAGCAACCCTTCCCACCTCCTGTAACAAGCTCAATGACGTGTGAGGTATGATCACAACAGACGCTGACACTACTGTTTCCAGAGTGGACACTAATAGCCCCTGCCCAACACAACGGGAATGTTACAGGTCAGCTGTCCTACCAATGGTACCATAAATGCCCCCGACTCCTGACATTTTCTTTCTCTTTTCAGACATGACCATGGTTCAAATGTGTTCCATCCAGTGTGAGAGACAAGAAGTGGAGCAGGGGCTGGTGAGATGGCTCAGTGGGTAAGAGCACCCGACTGCTCTTCCGAAGGTCCAGAGTTCAAATCCCAGCAACCACATGGTGGCTCACAACCATCCGTAAAGAGATCTGGCGCCCTCTTCTGGAATGTCTGAAGACAGCTACAGTGTACTTACATATAATAAATAAATAAATCTTAAAAAAAAAAAAAAAAAAAAAAAAAAAAAAAGAAAAAACTCTAAAAAAAAAAAAAAAAAAAAAAAAAAAAAAAAAAAAAAAAAAAAAAAGAAGTGGAGCAGATAGAGGCATCTTCGACCATGATGGTTCATGGGGCACTGTGCACTAAGCATCTGAACTGTCCTAGAAATGGCACACTCACTTAACTATGCAAGCCTTGGAAGACCCTGACAGAACTCACACTGGTTATGTTCTTAGCAGTGTTGCCCCCAGTTCAGGTCAAAGTCTGAGAACCTCTCCAACTCATTCGTTTCTAAGACTGTGATTTTACATTCCCAAGTCAATGAGGAAGGACAGTAACCCCATGGGTGCTCACCTGCCCTCTTGGCGCTGAGAGAGCCATCCCGGTGTATGACAACATCAGCACTGCTCATCATCAGGAGGCTCTGGCCAGACAGGATGCTTCCCAACAGGTCAGGAACGGGGGCCTCCTCCACGCTGGGCTCTGGGGCCACAGCAGGGAGCTGCCTCCTGTAGACAGACCAGAGAGTGGTTCTGCTAGCATGTTCCTCTGTATTCCCAGCCATGAGCTATTATCACGGGGATCAAGTGTGTGGGGAGATCACCTATAACATATGTATGCCCCAGGCATGAGCTGGCAGTGAAGTTATTTCCACCGGTTGGTCACTGTGGACCAGGCCTGCTACCTCACCCAAGGACCCTTTCCCTTTTAGAGACTAAGGCCAGTTGGCTAGCAGATGTGCTACTTGACTACTTGACCCCGAGACAATTAGCTTTGACTTAGCACTCGAGCCAACCTCAACTCAAGCACATCACAGCAGGAGTAGCTGCTCAGCCACATCACCAAGGGCCACATGGGAAGGATAAGCGACTTAGCCCAGTGCCCTCACCCACCCCAGATGGTCCTGCTGCCACATACCTAGAGAGCCCCATGGCGACAGGTCTGGCCACAGGCTGGTGAGACTGCAGAGCTGAGCGGGACAGCACTCTCCTCTTGGCACTCAGAGGGGAAGGTGGATCTGCAGACTGTTCTTCATTGCTGGAGGGGACACATGCCAAGGGGACACTGACAGAGCAGACCTATGACACCGACCCAGTGCCACAGGCAGCCTAAGCACATGAGAGGATGAGCTGGGTACTGGGACAGTCAGCACTGAATCACCTGTCAAAAGGGTCCAACTCATAGGCATCTCCAAACAGTGAGAGGGAAGCTGCTCCAATGTCTGCCCTCATCAGTCCCAAGGAGGGCTCCACTGGCTTGTACACTGATGGCATGCTGGTGCCACGGACAGGCCTGCGGAGGCCTAGTGTTCGTGCAATTCGAGAACGAGCTGTGACTTCATTCTGAACCAAAGTGACAGGAAATAAAATTAAATGAATGGCGGGCACGCTGCACTGAAGCAGCCACATGAGGAACAGCTGTAGACTTAACACTACCACGGTTGTAATCATTCTCAGATACGAAAATCAAAGGACCACACTCTGCTTCCTCTAAATTCTGAGTAAGGATTGAACACCCTCAGCTGAGACCTCTCCCCAAGGAGTGTATCCCTCCACACTTCCACCGTGGCCCACAGTCATCGCAGAGGGAGAGAGTGAGCTCAGACTGGCATCTAGGACGGTCTAGAGCTTCCTGGAAACTAGGAAGGAAGAACTGACACTCAGGCCCTTAGGCCTCGGGGCACCAGTGAGTGCCAACCATCACTAAATTCACAACATTATCCTCTATCGAACCTGCTCATACGTCTAATCACTGCCACAAGAATCTGTGCTGACTGTCCAGAACAAATGTTCTAACTACTAAATATTTAATTACAAACATACACTAAGAAACATATTTATCAAGCCCTTGGTCCTGTGAAGGTTCTATGCCCCAGTATAGGGGAATGCCAGGACCAGGAATGGGAGTGGGTGGATTGGTGAGCAGGGGGAAGGGGGAGGGGAAACCAGGAAAGGGGTCAACATTTGAAATGTAAATAAAGAAAATATATAATTAAAAAAAACCATATGGGTAACAAGTATATATGCATATAAAACACATGGGCAAGTGTGTATATGTGTGTATATTCTCCCCACCCCCAGTATCCTAGGTCTATAAGTACCAAATATGCCTTATGGCAGCAGGGCTGAGTGAGAACACAGTACCTGATATGGACACACTGGACACAGCCTTCTCATACACAGGAGGTGCCTTAAGACAGACAGTGACTATCTGTCCTGGGAGCTTTAACTCATCTGCTCCTAGCACAGGACTGACAGCCCTTTGACTCAGCCAGCCCTCTGACGCCTGCTGGCCTTCCCTCTCTGCCTCTTCTTTCAGGGCTCATCATACACAATTCTTAACATACCCTTCTCCAGAGGACCTAGAAGCATACCTACCCACCTCTGAGCTGCAGAAAAACAGCCCTGTGGACACTTCCTGCGGCAGGGCCATACAGGGGAGCAAGATTGGTTTATCTGGACACTTGTGCTATGTCCTCACCTTCAGCTTCCTCCCTTTTGTCTTCCTTACACGGTGCTGACGTTTCTTGGCTCTCGTACTCCCACTCTTACTTTTCACAGATGACCTGGACCGAGTTTTCTTTCTTCCCAGCACTTTCTTTCGTCTCCCTAAAAAGAGAACATTGAATGTCTGTGATTCAGAACTGCAGGGCCTTTTCTGGCTAGGGTGAGCAGGTCCTCTGAATTCTATTGGAACAGAGCTTAGGAAGCTAGGGAGAGGGTCTGGGTACCTCAGGACTGTGTGCTGGCTTGAATTTTACATACAACACACACACACACACACACAGAGTTTATTTTTATATTTATGTGTGTGTGGTGCACGCAGGTGACTTTGGAGGACAGAAGTGGGCATCAGCTGCCCTGGCACTAGTTATAGGTAGCTGTGAGCTGTCCAATGTGGGTACTGGGAATTGAACTCAGGTCCTCTTGGAATAGCAGCAAACACTTCTCTTCAATCGAGCTATCTCTTCAGCCCCTGATCTTGAGACAAGAGTCTGGTCTTCTGTAACCCGTGACAGACGGCACAGTCCATAGCTACGGATGACCTTGAACTCTTGAGCTCTCCACCTCTGCTTCACCAGTGCTGTATGCCTGGCTTGCCTAGTTTTTGCTTTATTTTGTTTTGTTTTGTTTGAGACAGGGTTTCTTTGTGTAGCTGTGGCTGTCCTGGAATTCACTCTATAGATCAGGCTGGCCTCAGACTCAGATCCACCTGCCTCTGCCTCCCGAGTGCTAGGATTGCAGGCCTGTGACACCACCACCCAGTGCTGCTTTTTAATTTTATTTACTTTTTTTTAAAAGGTCTTCTTGTTTTTTACTTTCTTTCAAGATTTTTATTTCATGTGTATTGTTTCATCTATATGTATGTTCATGTGAGGGTGTCAGCCCCTTAGAAATGAAGTTCCAGACAGTTGTGAGCTGCCATGTGGATGCTGGAAATTGAACCTGAGTTCTCTGGTAGACCAGCCAGTGATCTTAACCACACAGCCATTTTTCCAACCCCTATTTATTTTTGCATAATTGTCTAGGTCTGTAGCTGGTCTGGAACTCATGGAAATTCTTCTACTTCAGCTTCTCAGGGATTACTAAGGTGGGCACATACCTCACAACATTTTTTTTTTTTTTTTTTTTACTATTTTCTTTTCTTTTACGTGCATGTACCTACTTTGTCTACATGTGTACACATAGTGCAATCCTGAGGCATTCAGAAGAGGATGCTGGAGCCCCTATAACTGGAGTAACAGCCAGTCATGAGGAGCCATGTGGGTCCAGGGAACCAATCCCAGGTCCTCTGCCAGAGCAACAAGTGCTGGCAACCTTACTCAGCCTTTCTAGCACTCTCATTTTAATTTTAAAAATTCATTTATTTTTGTGTGTGTGCATGAGTTGGGGAAATCAGAGGACAACTTGCAGGAATTGGCTATTTCCTCCCACCATGTGATCCGGAGATTGTAATCAGGGCATCAGGCTTGTTAGCAAGAGTCTCTATCTGCTAAGATATCACCCACTGTTTTTTTGAGACACTCTCATTGTATAGTGGAGAAGATGACCTTGAACCCTTGATCCTCCTGCCTTTCCCTGGGATTACAGATGTGTGCCAACTTGTCTTGCAGTCTGGGCTACAAGCACTGCCTTGGCTTGGATTTTAAAAAAAAAAGTTTATTTATTTATGTATGTGAGTTCAGTCTCTCTTCAGGCACACCAGAAGAGGGCATCAGATCTCATTACAGATGGTTGTGAGCCACAATGTGGTTGCTGGGAATTGAACTCAGGACCTCAGGAAGAACAGTCAGTGCTCTTAACCACTGAGCCATCATCTCTCCAGCCTGGCCTAGATTTTTTTTTCCCAGAGAAATAAACCTGTAACATTTTAAAGTACTGTGTTCTTGGGGGGAAGGGGATAATCCAAATAGCAACGAAAAGATGGGGTTCTACCTCTCTCAGTAATTAGATTTTTAGAACTGTTATATAAATTACATAAACCCAAAAACAAAACACATGAAAACCAAGAGCTGAAGACAACGATGGCTATAACATGACCGTTCATGGTCAAAGAGAGAGCTCCCCTAGAGACTGGAAGACAGACAAACACTCTGAAGATAAGCTCTTTAAAACAGAAATCAACTGCTAAAGGACCCGTGTGTGTTTTGGTCTAAGCCACCATGTGCTGCCATGACTCTTCAGTCTAGGATTCTGAGAAGCTAGGACTAAACTCACCAGGATATGGCATGGTGTGAAGGGAATACCAGGTAATTAGCAGTTCCGTTTATTTTGAGCTTCTGCTGCCCCTGCTACATGTGGGAGCAAAACTAGGGCAGATATCTTCTGCAGAAACCCCAGGAAGCAGGGATCACAGTGCCCCTCCCTCCTTGGTTGCCCTTTCTATAGCTCCTACAATCCATGATCAACTATAACTGAAAATACCAAGTGGGAAACTGAAGGGAAAAAAAAAAACTCATAAAATTTAAACTGTACTGTTTAGAATAATGTGATAAAAATTTCTGGCATAAAGCTTAAGCGTACAATCTGTAGTTAACAGCAAAGTGAAGGTTGCTTTTTTACATGGGCCAAATCCCAGGGAACAGTAAAGAGAAGGGAGCTAACAAACACAGCCTGACATGAATTTAACTGGGATCTTAATTCAGATAAGCATTCTCATTTTTACTTTGAGACAGGGTCTCATTTGTAGCCCAGGCTAGACTCAAACTCACAATGTAGCTAAGGATGGCCTTGTGCTCCTGATCCTCCTGCATCCACCCCTGCTTGTGTTGGGATTACAAGCACATATCACATACTTTAAATAAAGTAACCTAGCCCCCAGGAACCTGAGGCAGATAGAATATGCTATGAATTCAAGGTTACCCTGGATCACAAAGAGAAAAATCAGTTTTTTTTTTTTTTTTCGTTTTGTTTTTTGGGTTTTCGAGACAGGGTTTCTCTGTGTAGCCCTGGCTGTCCTGGCACTCACTTTGTAGACCAGGCTGGCCTCGAACTCAGAAATCTGCCTGCCTCTGCCTCCCAAGTGCTGGGATTAAAGGCATGCGCCACCACGCCCGGCTGAAAATCAGTTTTTATACATGGCTCGCTCAGAAGTTAAGAGCACTGGCTGCTCTTCCAGAGGTCCCAGATTCAATTCCCAGTCCCCACATGGAAGCTCAGAACTGTCTATAACTTCTGTTCCAGGAGATCTGACTCCCTCACACATGCAAGCAAAACACAGGTGTACATAAATTAAATAATTAAAAAGGGGAGGGGGAGGAAGAAGGAAAAGGGAGGGGAGAAGGAAACAAGTACACAGAAACAAACTAAAACTGGAGCTGGAGAGATGGCTCAGGGCTAAAAAGCCCTGGCTGCTCTGGCAGAAGACCCATGTTAGGGTCCCAGAATCCACATAGGGCTCACAACTGCCTGCAACTCGAGTTCTGTCTGTGTCATCACCTGCTGGCCTCTGTCGGCGGCACTAAGCTCACATGTACACAAACATACAGGCAGGTAAAACACTCATACATACAAAATAAAAGTCTTTAAGTAAGGAGCTGTGGCGTGCCTGACTATATGTCCTTCATGGGTTGTAGCAGACTCCAACCTCTGATCAAACGATGATAGCAACACTGCACACAACTGGTGAAGCAGATGAGCTGGTAACAGCCGGCACTGAGAGCAGGTTATGAGCAAAGAACAGGAAATACAGATGCACAATGTAAGAAGTGAGAGCCTGACCTTACACCTCAGCTGCAGGCGTGAGACCTTAGCAGGGCTATGTCCATGACCTAGACAATGACCAATTGCTGGCTCAGAACACAAATCTCAGCTCTGGCTTCTAAACTCCGATTTTAGTGGAAAGAAGGGCTTCCTAGAGAGGATTCTACAGACACACACACCACACCAACCTACTACAACCCTAGCATGTGCATGGCCTCAGCACCTATACCTAAGAGCTTTACATCACCTTAAGGCTCCTTACACATAAATACGTAGCCTCTGGTGAGCAGAAACTGAAACATGCTGGGTGTGGTGGCGCATGCCTTTAGTCCCAGCAGAGGCAGGGGCAGGTGGATTTCTGAGTTCGAGGCCAGCCTGGTCTACAAAGTGAGTCCCAGGACAGCCAGGGCTACACAGAGAAACCCTGTCTCAAAAAAAAAAAAAAAAAAAAAAAACCAAAAAAGAAAAAGAAACTGAAACCAGACTGCCACGAGTGCTGCTGAGAATGCAGAGTACACACGGGATAGTGCTTGAGTTGGAAAATTTAACACTTTTTCTAAGTTAAACATAAGATCAAGCTGATGATCTAATCTCCTCCTTCCTCCATATTGCCAAGAAAAAAAAACAAAACAAAACAAACCCATGTGCTTACAAAATGAACTGAACTGCATGACTGTGGTTTCCAGCAGCTTTATTCTTTTTAAATGTATTTATTTGTTGATAATTTCATACATGCATACAATATTTTGATAAAATTAACACCCACTCCTCCCAGATGCAATCCTCATCACCCACCCCCCTCCCAACTTCATGATTTCTTCTTCTTGTTTTAAATAAACCACCACATCTAATTTGTGCTGCATAGATAGAGGGCCATGCACTGGAGCAGTTGATCTCCTAGAGGCCACGCCTTTAAAGAAAACTGATTTTCCTTCCCCCAGAAGCCATCTATTGTCATTAGTTCCTAAGCTAAGGACCAGGGATGGTGAATCAATTATTTTTCTGTAGTTTTACTCAGTTTGTTTAGTTTTGTTTTTAGGTTTGAAACAAGGTCTAAGTATGTAGACAGGTGCACTGACTGGTTTTGTGTGTCAAATTGAGAAAGGAGCTTCAGTTGAAAAAAGGCCTCCATGAGATCCAGCTGTAAGGCATTTTCTCAATTAGTGATCAAGTGGGGAGGGCCCACTGTGGGTGGTGCCATCCATCCCTGGGCTGGTAGTCTTGGGTTCTATAAGAAAGCAAGCTGAGCTGGGCAGTGGTGACGTATACCTTTAATCCCAGCACTTGTGAGGCGGAGGCAGGTGGATTTCTGAGTTGGAGGCCAGCCTAGTCTACAGAGTGATTTCCAGGACAGCCAGGGCTATACAGAGAAACCCTGTCTCGGAAAAAAAACAAAACAAAACAAAACACCCCTCTGTGGTAGCAAATGTGGTAGAGAATTCCACTGGATCTTGTGGGAATCCAGACTGATAATGATGAAAAATCACACCGTTGAGTGCTGGATGTCAAACCTGTAATTATGCATTTAAAGTGGATGCACCCACTTTACTGTGCACAGAAGTCAATAAAGTAAATTAAAATTGTGTGTTTGGGGGGGGGGGGGGGAACGTGCTCCACATATACAGCCTATCAAGAACAACTCATACAGCTAGTTCTATCTGTGGATTCTGGGGATCCTACTTGGGTTATCAAGCTTGGTGGCAAGCACCTTTATCTGATAAGCCATTTTGCCAGCCCAATAAGGTATATTTTTAAGAGGCTACAGATTAATTATGACCCACCTGGGCAAAGAGGAATCCCTAAATCCACAGAGTTGCATCTACTAGGCACAGCAAACACTGATCTGAAGGAGAAGGTTGGGTCACTAAGATCAGGATGCAGAGATGGTCTCAGGGTTCTAGGCCCCTTCTATAATGTGTCAACAGTATTTGCTATAGTTTACACTAGCTCCAGATATTTATACACTTAGGAAATGCAGCAGGCAAATCAACAGCACAGGGAATGACAACACATCTGTACCAAACAGTCCAGATGTGTTTCTTTCTCCCTGATAAGTCTCTAACTAGGTTTAAATGAGCTTGAACCCACAAATGTGAAAGGTGTACTATTCTGGCTGAAAAAGCTGCAGGAATAATCAGAAATGACCACATATCTGGACTCCAGAACAATGCTGATGGTGGGAGGCAAGCCCATTATGTCAGCTTACCTGCTTTCCTTTTCCGTTTTGCAGGGACATGAGGTGTCAAGGGACGCTGGTATACAGCAGTGCTCAGCCCAGTGGCGACAGCCTCAATAGTTTCATCCAGCAGAGAAGACATGAGGTACCTTGGCACATGCTGCATACAAGGGACAGCACCACTCAGTGGGTGACCACCCTTTCCATGGATGGAACACTGAGCTGGGCCATGTGAGTAGATCCCGTCAGTGCAGACTCCCTTTCAGATCCCTGAATATGGCGCAAACTGACCAGAGAAGCTAGACTAGTTTAAGACTGGAACTACCTCCCAACCAACAGTGGATAGCATGATCACAAGGAGAGTTGTTCCTTGCAGAGTTCTAGAAGGGAAGATCAGGGCAAGGATGGACTAGAGGGCTCAGCTGCTATCAAGGAGCAAAGGAGGTCCAAGCTGAAAGGAAGTGGGCAGGTGGGAGCCAGGAGCAGATCCCCAGGTGAGGCAGGCACGTGATGATGAGGGCCTAGCAGAGAATAGGGAATGAGCCAGCAGATAGAAAACAAAGGAGTGAGTGAGAAATAGCAGCCCCCAACACTATCCTGCATCCAAGGCACAAAGTCAAAGAGAGATGGCAAGCATGAGCTGAGACTCAAGTGCAAAACTGGAGGTTACATAGACGGGCATACGACAGAAGATAGTTCCCAGTCCATCAACCTATTTGGAACTTGAACCATGATGCCACTATATTGACCACGGGAATATGACTTTAAGCTCCCTCAGTACCCAGAACAGGGGCCATGGTCATCTGAGTGCCAGGAGCCAGGCATGAGGAAGATAAATCTCTTGAGCCTGGAAGGGGTGAAGAGCCAGTGTGGCCTTTTTCACACTAGAGCATATTTCCCAAATCATTATCCCCTCCATCCAAGTGTTAGAGAAGGCAATCCCACTGGTCCTGCTGGCACATAGGTGAAACACAGCACCTTCAACAGACTCACCTACGCTCCGGCAGATTAACTACATGCATGCTAGGCCTGCCATATGACAATGCTAGGGCCCTTTACTGCCAGTGGTATCTCTTCAATTCAGCTGCCAAGCCCAGAGACCACCCTGTTGAGAGCCGGCCACTTACCTGGACCCTTCTGGCAGAGGAGATCCGGTTCCGGTTCACGGTTGCCCTCACTCTCTCACTCTGCCGTGTCCTAGCGATGGCCCGGGTCCTGCCTACTCGAGGCCGAAGCCTGCTTGTAGTAGGTACTACATCAGCCAGTAGCAAGGAGACCTCCTCATCGCTCACAGGAGCTGCATCTTGGAAGAGAGCCGTGGGCTGCTGGGTCATGTACACTATCACATATCACAAGCTTTTCCCAGTTAGCCTTAAGAACTGAAACCCCAAGCTGACAACCTTTCGTGGCCTCCAAAGGTTAAACTCCTCCAGCTCCTACCAAGGAATTCAAAGAAAGCCCTCTCCCTGATGAAAGTTCTTCCCACATAACAAGTCTAGATTTTCTACAAGGTCCTTCTCTAAAACTGACAATAGGAAAAACCCAAGTGCTCTGCAGGAAAGGACAGCACATTACCATGTGTGGGATCAACACCAGGGACCGTACACTCTGGGCAGAACCATTCATCCACAGGCACCTCCTGGAGAGGAGGGTCCAAACATTCCATGTGGTACCTATGGGAACAACAGTTCAGTGCCAGTCTTAGCCTTGGACTTCAAGTCTCACAAGAAACCACATGCAAAGACTATTTTAAATAGTCTAGTTTGCAATGTGTCCTGCCAATGGTTTCTCACTTCCAATGTTATGGGGTACTCAGGCTAAACAACAGTCCTGCCTCTAATCCCCACCCAAGGTGGGCCACAGAAATTCTAATATCCTTTTTGACCCACTGTATCTGACAGTAGATGACTAAGTAACCCTTAGAACACAGAGAGTGTTCTAAGGGGCTGGGGAAAGAACACTTGCCTAGCAAAAGTCTTGTCCCATGCTGGCAAAGAGATCATCTTATTATCCTGTCCAATCACATTTCAGTCCAATGGCCATGCTTCAATCATACCATGCCATAAGTCTCCTTCAAGACCACCAAGGACAGGGCATGGAGAGTGTCAAAGAGATGAGCGAGAGGTACCTGAAGAGGCCATCCCAAGAAGCCCTGCACCCAGTCAGTCCCTAGCTTATTCTAGGCTTTTCTTTCTCCATATCCTTTGTTTTGTTTTGAGTCAGGGTCTCACTATGTACCTTGGCTAGCCTGGAACTCACTATGTAGGATATACTGGCGTTGAACTCATAGTGTTGGGATTAAAGGTGTAAGCTACTATGCTCTGTCTCGGGTCTTATTTTTAAAATCTTCCCATCAAGCTTCACAGGAATAAACTTTGGGGAGAGCTGTGCTGCCTGTGCTGACCTTTTCTACCTTTCTCTTGTTCTTAAAAAAAAAAAATTTGTATTATGAGCCCGGAGCCAGGCAAGCATGCACCTTTAATTCCAGAACTTGGAAGGCAGGTAGAACTAACTCTGTGAGTTTAAGGCCAGACTGCTCTACAGAGCTAGTTCCAGGGCAACCAAGGCTACATAAAACCCTGTCTCAAAAAAACAAAAATAAAAAATAAAACAAAACCAAAAAAACCCACAAAACAAATCAAAAAATCCACAACAACAAAAAAATCCCACAAAACAAAGTATATGAATGTGTGCATGAGTGTGTGTCACACGAGTGCCTGGGAGCTTTGGGTGGTTATAAAGTATTATGTCAGTGGCAGGGACTGAAAATCCTCTACAGTCAGGTGGGTGGCCCTTACTGGGACATCATATGCTAAGTGGTCCATGTTACATCATACACCAGAACAAAACTTGAAAAGCCATAGAGACTCAAGTAAATCCCATCTTCTCTCATGCTCTCTCGTCTCCCTGGGAACATGGACCTTTAGAGTTCAGTCGTAACTCCTTAAAACTCAAAGACAACCTGTACTTATTTCACAAAATATCAATGTGTGCAACATGCGCTGTCCCCCTCCCCCAACGATCTTAGAAAGCCTTCTTTTTTTTTTTTTCGAGGCAGGGTTTCTCTGTGTAGCCCTGGCTGTCCTGGAATATAGAAAGCCTTCTGATTCCATTTCAAAATGAATGAGAAGTTTTAGACTTGAGAGTTGAAAGACAATCATGAAGATATAGAAAAATGTAAAAGTCAACAGTATTTAGGTGCTTAGAAGTACAAGAACCACTAATACATGTTAGTTTAATATCTTAGATCTATCATGATTTTAATGCTTATACTGTTGCATCTGTTAAGTGAAATACATATATCAATATGAATTTATGAGTGTAATTCTTGATTAAAACAAAACAAAACTTCAGGAAGGTAAGAGAAATCCTCAGAAAATCCTGGTCAGTTACCACTAGAAATAAAACCCTGATTTACAGCATTAACACACGGATGCAGGCTTAGAAGTCGACCCCCATAGTTCCTGCAATAGAGAACTGCTACATGTTTGAAGAAACCAAGGTCCCTATGTCAAACAAAACAGAGTTAACAGAGCTAGGTGTGGGGTGCACACTTGTAATCTCAGCATTCAGAAGCGGGGGCAGGATGCTTGCTTGAGTCTAGTAGTTAGAAGCTAACACAGGCAACAGAGAGGATCCGCACCTCACAAACAAGCCAGTCAAGGTTGTAGATGCCTTTAATTCTAGCACTCACTCAGGAGGCAGAAGCAGGCCAACCTGGTCTGCCTAGCCAATTCCAGGCCAGGCAGGACTATGCAGTCAAACCCTGTCTCAAAATAAATCAATCAACAAATTAAGAGAGGAGGACCTGGATGCTTGTAGAACTCGAAGGTAGAGACAATGTGGCAAAACATGGATTCAAACAAATTTTCAGAATGAGGGATTCCAAGCCTACAGAGTATCAGCACCAAGGGCAGCTAGGTCCAAGTGTTGGAGCAAGGGCAGGAGCAGGCAGGTAGATCTGCCAGAGCCTGCAAGACAAGCTGGTAGTCACTGTACCAACTGAATTTCTACAGGCATGAGGGCCCAGGCGACCCTTGTGCCTTGAGATGATGAAAGTCAGCTCCTGGGTACAAACTGTATACCAAATTCCAGCCAGGGGAGCTGGCACAACTGGCAATCCAGAAGAACCCCAGCGACAACCACAGGAGAGCGAGCGAGGGCAAATGCAGAAAACTGCTCCTCGCTTCCAGCCCGAACAGTACAAAGCCTCTTGTACACACTGCTATTTTCTGCCCTAGGAAACATTCCAGATTTACCAGCCTCTCCATCTGAAGAAGAATATTTCTGTAACTGGCCACAATTTTATAGCAGAAAAAACTTTCTAATCAATAGCCAAAGACCAAGCAAGAGGCTAGGGAGGCCAGTTCCATCTTAGAGAACAAACAGTGAGCAAAGAACACAAGCAGTGTCCCAGAAGACAGGGTCACAAGCATAAAGTGACTTCAAGTACATCAGAAGGCAAAAGAGAGAGCCAGAGAGATGGTTCACAGTTAAAACCGCATTGCTCTTGCAGGTCACAAGGCTTCCACTTCAGGCAGCTTATACCCATCTGTAATTCCAGCTCCAGGGTGATCCAAAGTCTCAGGCTTCCACAAACACCTCTATTCACATGTACATACCCACATATAGACCACACACATAGAAACAATAATAACAATGATAAAAAGATCCAGGCAGCCAAGATGATGCCGTCCCAAAAGCAACCCCTCAGCTGGCCTGTCCTCTCTCCGAAGTTGAGTCCACTCTCCTGCCTTTTTTCTTTGGCCTTGATATACTGACGGCCTTTGAGCAGCATCAGGAAGTATAGACACAGGAGCCAGGAGAGGTATCAGTGTCACTGTCTATGACTCACAGGGACCCACTCCACAATTCAGTCCTGAGCATGACAAACTTAACAGCCTGCACGGCACCAGTACCCTTACCCAGCATCGCAGCCGTCACACAGTAGGAGCCGGTCCTCACGATCACTCCTACCACACACCTCACAAAAAGTCGGGTCTTCCTCCTCAGCCTCACACGCTCTCGTGTTTTCTACTGGAATCTGAAGACAGAAACACTGGTCAGTGAGCATACCCTCAAACTCTGAGTGGTCAATTCATAGGACATGTATCTAATCTAAAGTAAACCTACTGACCTAAGATCTACTTGGGACGTGTGATGGCTAAAATGTCAACTGGGACATAAGTTAGCGTCATTTTAGAAGAGGAAATCTCAGTTGAGAAAATACCCCTCTCAGACTGGCCTATGGGTAAGCAGGGTGGCATGTTCTAGCCAGGTCACTGTGGATAATGTCACCTTTGGGCTGATGATCCTGAGATGCTAGAAGCAGGCTGAGAAAGCCACAGGGAGCAAGCCAAAAAGCAGCACTCCTCTATGACTTCTGCATCAGCTCCTATCTCCAGGTCACTGCCCTGACTTCCTTTGATGCTGAACTGTGATTAGAAAAGTGTAAGCAAAATAAACTCTTTTTGCTCCAAGTTACTTTTGGTTTTGATGTTATCACAACTAACAGAACCCTAAGATAGGCTCTATGGACCCACAACCTGAATAAACAAATATATGATGTGCTGACTAGTCTTATGTCAACTTGACACAAGCTAGAGTCATCTGAAAGACTGAGAAAATGACACCCTAAGATCCAACTGAAAGCCGGGCATGCCGGGCGGGGTGGCGCATGCTTTTAATCCCAGCACTCAGGAGGCAGAGGCAGGCAGATTTCTGAGTTCGAGGCTAGCCTGGTCTATAAAGTGAGATCCAGGACAGCCAGGGCTACACAGAAAAACCCTGTCTCAAAAAACAAAACAAAACAAAAGATCCAACTGTAAGGCACTTTCTTAAGAAATTATGGGGGATGGTATACCACCCTTTGTGGGTGGTATCATCTCTCTGCTGGTGGTCTTGGATTCTATAAGCAGACTGAAGGCTGGGCATGGTAGCACATGTGTTTAGTCCCAGTACTCTGGAGGCAGAGACAGGCAGATATCTGCGAGTTTGAAGCCAGCCTGATGTACAAATCTGAGTTTCCAGACAGCCAGGACTGAGAAACCCTATCTCTAAAAAACAAAACAAAAACAAACAAACAAAAAACCAAAGGAAGGAAGGAAGGAAGGAAGGAAGGAAGGAAGGAAGGAAGGAAGGAAGGGAGGAAGGGAGGAAGGGAGGAAGGGAGGAAGGAAGGCAGGCAGGCAGGCAGGCAGGCAGGCAGACAGGCAGGCTGAGCAAGCCATAAGGGCAAGCATCCCTCCACAGCCTCAAAGCTGTGCCTGCCATCATCTCCCTGTTTCAGTTCTTGTCCTGACTTCCTTCAGTAATGAAGAGCATGTGAGTGTAAGCCAAATAAACCTTTTGCTCCCAACTTGCTTTCTGATCATAGTGCTTCATTTCAGCAACAGAAACCCTAAGACATATGGTGACCTTGTTATCTTCACTGAGTGACAAGTAACTAGAAGAAAAGTAAAAGCAAGAACTGTGCCAGAGGCCAGGAGAGGTGGTGCAGGCTTTTAATCACAGCACTTGGGAGACAGAGACAGGTGGATCTCTGTGAGTTTGAAGCCAGCCTGGTCTATTATCAGTTCAGAACAGCCAGGGCTACCCAGAGACCCTGTCTCTAAGAAAACCAAACAAATAAGCAACAAACATGAGCCTGTGATACAAGGAACACTTCATAGTACAGATTCACCAGTGCTGTGAATGCCAGACACGGGTGGGGCGAGCACATGATAACTTTAAAGCAGAAGCCATAGAGCTCTACAGAAAAAGCTCAAAAACACTCCTGCTATGGAGCTCACCGGGCAGAGTGCCAGCCCAGCCACGGGTCCTAGGCTCAACCACCAGCAAAAGGATCAGAAGATGAAGAACTGAAATTCCTTCTGTTGTTTTATTGGTGTTATCTATTTATTTATTTATTTATTTATCTGTTTATTTAATTAACTGTTTTGTTTTGTTTTGTTTTCAGTTTTTTAAGACAAGAGTTTCTCTGTGTGTAGCCTGTCTTGGAACTCTATAGACTGGGCTGGACTTGATCTGCCTATGTCTCTGCCTCCCAAACGCTGGGATTGATGGTGTCTACCACCCCTTTAATCAGGCTGCTGTTTTTAAGATTTTACTATGTTTTCTTGGTTATGCTCAAACTCAGAGAGATAAGCCCACCTCTATTTCCCACCAGTACTGAGATTAAAGGTGTACACAACCGCGGCAAGGCCAATCTTTTGATGCCCAGTAAAAATCTGTCTCAAAAAACACAAGGGCTACGTGGGTAGCGGTCGCACTTTAATTCCTGCATTCTGGAAGCGAGGCAGCTGGATCTATCTCTGTGAGTTCAAGGCCAGCCTGGTCTACATAGTAAGACTTTCTCTCAAACAATTTGTAGCCTTTGGTTGTGTAGCTTGCCTGGCATGCACAAGGCCTGGAATTTAATCCATTGAAAGGAAGAAAAAAAGAAAGGAGGTGGAAGGGAGGGACAGATAGAAAAGACAAGAGAAAAAAAAGAAGGGAGTGAAAAAAGAAGGAAAAGATAGAAAGAGAAAGGGGTTCAGGGAAGGGAGAAAAGGAGGGGACAATAAATAATAAGCAAAACCACCTTTCCTTGCAGCCCCAACAGTACTTTCCAAACTTCAGTTCACATGGCCCTTTGTCCCCCCACTGCAACCTCCCACATGCCAAGACTGCAGTTCATAAGGAGGCTGGCCCGAGAGAAGCTCTGTAGTAAGGGGTGAGGAACAGAAACATCTCCATGACTCAGTACTCTATGTCCCAGAAAACATGACAGTCCTAGCCCTAGGCTTTGCTCAAGGCGAAAAAGGATGCCTGAGTCACTTCTTTTATGCCTAATTGAACTGACAACCACTTAGGAGAAAAGCAAGTCACCATTTAGCATTATGATCCTTCCTATAAGAATACAAGCAGGGATAGACAGCATCTACACTTACCTTCTTTAAGATTTTACCATTAAACTGGGCACGAATACAAATACATTTAAATACTGTTCGATCAACAGGACAGGAGTTGGCATTCTGTAAGAAATAAAGATTGGATCAGAATCCGGCATAATCCCCTTCATTATTCATCAATTACTTATTATAATCACTTATCATGACTGTCTTCAAAATAAAGGATTTACTTAACAATCTTAAACTGAATGTGGTAGCACCTGCCCATTATCCCAGCATTTGGGAAGCTGAGACAGGAGGATTGTGAATTTGAGGCTGGCCTGATCTATAGAGTATATCTGAAAAAAACAAATTAAACAGTTATTTTTATTAGCCAGGCAGTGGTAGTGCACAAAGCCCTTGAAAGACATGTAGCAGGAGGCAGAGGCAAGTGGATCTCTTTGAGTTTGAGGCCAGCCAAGTCTACAGAGAGAGTTCCAGGACAGCCAGGGATACACAGAAACCCTGTCCTGAAAAACCAAAAATAATGATTCCTTTTACACTGAAATCTGTATCGACAGCCTTGGTCTTGGGGCTAAGGGCCTATGCTAAGATGCTAGAACTGGGTGAACAAAACTTGAAGTCACCATGCTACTGAGGGAGCAAGGTCAACAAGCTGGATGCATGCTCCCATACAGGTGTTAGTGAGAAGGCAAAGGAGAGGAGGGAAGGGAAAGACCAGGTAGACGGCATCTCAGCCTGTTTGTTGCTGTCCCAGATCTTCTCTTAGACCTCTGTGAACTGCTCAGAGACCTTGAGCATCTCTAGTATCTTTTCAGCATTTCTTTTCAGTGTGTAGGCTAATCAGATGCATGCTACAAAGATTTTTTTCAGCTCAAGTTGCCTTTCCTGAAATATACTGTATACAATAAAACATTCCATCTTTAGCTGTGTACTCCATTAAATTCTGATAAATGTATAAACTGAGGGCCACCCAGTTCTGCCACCTCTTTTATGTTCTGCCACTACAGTTATGTGAGAATAAAGGCACTATATGTTCCCTTGTTTCTCTGATTCAATATTACTTTTCCTCTCTCTCCCTCTCTTTTTGGTGAAAGTGTTTGAGACAGGGTGTCAGTCTATAGTCCAGACTGGCGGGGAAGAATATGTGTGCCATAGCCCATGTAAAGAAACCAGAAAACAATGTGTTCGACTCTCTTCTCTCTGCATACCACCATGAGGTCCTGGATGGAACTCAAGTCTTCAAGCTTGGCTTTTAAGTGCTTCCCCTGCTGACCAGCCCAAATGACTGACTCTCAGAGCTAAGAGCAGAGGACAGCTTGTGGAAGGTAGAGCTCTCCTTTCATGTGGCTGCTAGGGAACACACTTAGGTTGTCATGCTTGATACAAGATCCTTTACTGATGAGCCATCCCCATGACCCTGATTTTATTTTTTAAATTTTTATGATTTAATTTTATGTACACTGGTGTTTTACCTACATATCTATCTGTGTGACAAGTGTCAGATCCCTGGAGCTGGAGTTACAGACAGTTATGAGCAGCCATGTGGGTACTGGGAACTGAACTCAGGTTCTCTGAAAGATCAGCCAGTGCTCTTAACTGCTGAGCTATCTCTCCAGTGCCCCTGATTGATTGTTATTCATTTATACATCTAACCATCTTTGTTTTGTTTTTTGTTTTATTTTTAAAAGATTTATTTATTATATGTAAGTACACTGTAGCTGTCTTCAGACACCCCAGAAGAGGGCATCAGATCTCATTACAAATGGTTGTGAGCCACAATGTGGTTGCTGGGATTTGAACTCAGGACCTTCGGAAGAGCAGTGAGTGCTCTTAACCGCTGAGCCATCTCTCCAGCACCCATCCTTGGTTTTCTGAAGAGGTTTCTCTGTATAGTTCTGGCTATCCTGGAACTGGCTCTGTAGACCACGCTGGCTCAAACTCAGATATCCGCCTGCTTCTGCCTCCCAAGTACTGGGACTAAAGGTGTGTGTTACCACCGTCCATCTCCCTGAGTCATTTTTTAAGTCTAGATTTTTCACCTTTATTAACCCAGTATCTAGCTACCTCATGAAATTCAACATCTGATCACTTGTAAGATTTTTTACTAATAAGCTCATTTTCAAATGCTTTCCCTTACCAATAAACATCATATTTACAGTAAACAGAATGTCTTGCTCTTCAACTAATTAACTGAGATAGGTTCTAATTATGTAGCCCTGGCTGGCCTGGAACTTGTTATATAGACCAGACTGGTCTTGAACTCAGATTCACCAGTCTTTCCCTTCTAAATGCTGGAATTACAGGCATGTGTCATCACATCCAACCTCTTTTTTGTTTGTTTTGTTGTTTTGTCTTGTTTTCTGAGACAGGGTTTCTCTGTGTAGCCCTGGCTGTCCTGGAACTCACTCTGTAGACCAGGCTGGCCTCGAACTCAGAAATCCGCCTGCCTCTGCCTCCCAAGTGCTGGGATAAAGGCGTGCGCCACCACATCCAACCTCTTGCCGTTTAACTTAAAGAATGAAATAACTTAATCTGAATCTAATCGGCCAGACTCACAAAAGAACAAAGAAGTTTGACACAACACCACAATAAGCTAACCTGGAAGAATTGTAGACGCAGGAAAGGCATTTGCCATCTCCATACCATTTAAGAGTAAACTACAGCCGGGCGTGGTGGCGCACACCTTTAATCCCAGCACTCGGGAGGCAGAGGCAGGCGGATTTCTGAGTTCGAGGCCAGCCTGGTCTACAGAGAGAGTTCCAGGACAGCCAAGGCTACACAGAGAAACCCTGTCTCGAAAAAAAAAAAAAAAACAAAAAAAAGAGTAAACTACAGAGACACGTGTAAGCTACTCGGGGAGAAGGAAGGGAATGTCAGAGGCACAACCCCTATAACCCTTACTGCACTCTTTCACCACATGCCAGGATCGTTGGGGACAGAGAGAAGCAGGCAATAAGAACTCTTATTTTGACTTTTTTTTTTTTTTAAAGCATGGGGATGGCTCAACAGATAAGAAAATTTGTTATGCAAACACAAGGACCCAAGCTCATATCTCAACATCCACATAAAAATCTGGGCAAGATTATACCTTCATCTCTTAATGCTAATGCCATGAAGAATGAGAGAATTTCTTGGGTTTACTAGCTGCCTATTATGCTGCAGCTTCAGTAAAAGATCCTGACTCAAAGGAATAATGCAGAAAGCGACAGAGCAGGATACCTGACATCCTTTAGCCTCTACATGTAAAGACAGGCACACACCACATACCTGTACACATATAAAAGTCTTTGCCAGTGGGTGAAGGCCCAGGCAAGTCTCCTTAAAGTTCCCTGCAAGGTAGGCAGCATGATAACAGCTTGTCTCTTCATGACTTGCCATCAGAACTGAGCAAGCACACTTGCACCACTCCAATACCTACAGAGGCTGCTTTACACTTACTATGTGAGGTTGCCGAAGAGTTTGTGTCCTGACCCTCAGAAAAGCCAGTCATCCTTTCTCACCCAGAAACAGCCCCCACAGTAAGCATTCCTTCCCCACAGTGCTGAGGACCCAGGCAGCACTCAGCCCTGTGTTCAGTTTTGCTGCAGAGAAGGCAGCCTAGTCATAAGGGGTAGGAGTAGCCCACTGAAAAGCCAACTCACCCTGGACCATTCGATGATGCAATCCAGGCAGAAATAATGGGCACAGGTCTCTGGGGTGCCCACAGCCTGGTCTCTAAATGCATTGAGACAAATGGGGCAGCTCTCTGCATCATCATCAGAATTGGGTGCACTGCTAGCTTCAAGCTTCCCTTGAGTCTCTACTGCTGCCGTTGCCATTTCTACTCCATCTTCTGAGTCTTCAGAACCTTGAATAAATGGAAATATTATATTGTTAGTGAATACAGAAACAAGTGCATGCCCAGGGACTACCCTTAAGCAGAGCCTCAGCCAGAACCCAGATCCTCCTGAGCCAAGTCTCCCTCAGTTCCCCACTCTGAGGAGCCAGCTCCTTACCTGAAGGCTCTCTGTCCAGAGCTGCCCTGAGCTAAGGGGACAGAGATATTTGGCTAAGTGGTTACACTAGCTCCTCACACCTGAGCCTCTGAGGAAAAGACCATCCAAGAAGTTAGGTGTCAAGAGCTACCACAGGCTTCAGAGAAGATGGGGCTAATGACTAAACCACCAAGGGTTGGGGATTTAGCTCCATGATAGAGAAAGCCCTAGGTTCAGTTTTCAGCTCTAGAGGCATAGAGGAAACACTCAACAAAATAATGACTACGCCTCTAAGACTGCCCCTTAGGACAACAACCCCTGCATAGCTGCACAACTCTTTCAACCGAGTGACAACAAAGAATCTGCTACTAGATCAGACCTCCTTCTTGGGCATCTCTCTTCCTTCCTTGTGGAACACAGACAGAAGATTCCTCACTGGATTAGTGACTATAAAAGGTCCAGTCGATTTCAGCATTATCAAGCAGAGGCCGGGTCAGGAGGAAAATATGAGGATGCATTTAGCAAACACTGCAGTTTGCAAACAAACCCCTATGAACTAATAAACATCTATCACAGGGATCAGAAAAGCAGATCCTCGAGGCCAGCCTGGTCTACAGAGTGAGTTCCAGGACAGCCTGGGATACACAGAGAAACCCTGTCTCGAAAAACCAAAAGAAAAAAAAAAAGAAAGAAAAGAAGAAAAACAGAAAAGCAGGTCCTCACTGGGGCTCAGTTTTTGGTTCTTTGTAAGTAGGACTAACAAAGGTGCTAGACTGCCCTTCTCCAGAGTCCTGCTACCAACCCACAGAGTGGAACTAACCCTCACTGATCAATCCTACCGCATGAGCGCTTTTTAATATTTTTTAAAACCAAACCAAACAAAGAAACAAACAAAAAAACATTTGTTATTTACTGGGCAGAACGAGGATAAGTTATGGAAATTGTTTCTCTCTTACCATGTGAATTTTAGGAATTGAGCTCAAGCTGCCAGGCTTGGTGGCAAACACCCTCATTTACTTAGCAATCTTGCCAGCTCCTATTGTTCATTTCTTTTGACACAAAGTCTCAGGTCGCCCAAGCTGGCTATGTGGATGAAGATGACCCTGAACTCCTCAATCCTTCTGCCTCTACACAGGTGAGCACTTCCGAAGCAGAGGCTGCTCTTGCTGGCATAGAAGGACACAAACAGCTAACATGCACTCCCAAAAGAGGGGATAACACAGTAGCTAGGAAAGGTCTGTTAACAACCGGCTAGAAAAATGGAGCTTCATTCTTTCAGACCACGAGGAATCTGCCAGCCGACAGAGAGGGCTTGGAAGAAGATTGAAGCTCAGAAGGGAAACATAGCCTGTCTAACACTGTAAGGCCACCCACCTGGTGATACCTGAATAAGAGACCTACTCAGCTGAAGCTGGGTGGTAGCAGCACATGTCTTTGATCCCAGCCCTCGAGAGGAAGAAGCAGGCTTATTTCTCTGAGTTCAAAGACAGTTTGGTCTACAAAGTGAGTTCAGGGCTACACAGAGAAATCCTGTCTCAAAAAAAACAAGAAACAAAGCAAAACAACAACAAAAAATAAAGAAAGAGGCCCAGGTGATCCATAAAAACACACAAATAAACATACTATTCCAAGCTCCTGAGTTGTGGTCATTTGCTATACCACAGAGAAAAATTGATGAAAGAGATACTCAGAAAATTTTGAAAGAGCATGGCATTCATAGCGGAATGACAAATAACTTTAGCTTCCCCTGTGAGTAAAGGCTCATGGCAGCAGAATCAAAGAGAAGCCAGATGGATCTGCTTCTCCCCCTGCAATCTGAAGGTAAGGACCTGGCCACCTTGTTTTGCCTGATTCCCATAGTGCATACAGAGCAGAGCACTGGATGCTGAGAACAGCCCCAATTGACTTGAAGGTAGAGAAAAAAATGAGTACAAATAGCTCAGGACCTGAGCAGTTTCCCTCACTGGACTCTCATTTGGCTTGCCAAATAATGCCCTTAAAATATGCTGTGGATGGCCGGGCGTGGTGGTGCACGCCTTTGATCCCAGCACTCGGGAGGCAGAGGCAGGTGGATCTCTGAGTTCAAGGCCAGCCTGGTCTACAAAGTGGCCTGGTCTACAAAGTGACAGGACAGCCAGGGCTACAGAGAAACCCTGTCTCAAAAAAAAAAAAAAAAAAAAAAAAAAAAAATATGCTGTGGATGAAAGAATAGCTCTTGTATTTGAATATTGTTCCCCAGTTGGTAAAATTGTTTGGGAAGGATTAGGTCGTGTAGCCTCACTGGAAGATGTATGTCATTGGGAAAGAATTTTGAAGTTTCAAAAGACCATTACCCAGTATCTCTGCCTCGTAGCTATATTTACAGATGTGTGCTCTTAGCTACTGCTCCAGTGACAGGCCTGCCTACTGCCCTGCTCCCTACCTTGATGGTCACAGACTCCTCTGAACTGAAGCCTCAAATAAATTCTACAAACTGCCTTGTTCATCTTCCTCCACCCCGCCCTACTTACTTACTTACTTACTTACTTATTTATTTAACGTATGTGAATACACTGTTGTTCTCTTCAAACACACCTTAAGGGGCATCGGACCCCATTACAGATGGTTGTGAGCCACCACGTGGTTGCTGGGAATTGAACTCAGGACCTCTGGAAGAGCTCTTAACTGCTGAGCCATCTCCAGCCCAAAAAATAAATCTTTTTAAAAAAGGAAAAGCAAAGGAAGGAAAGGAAAAGACACTTGCACGAGGTGCAGACTCAGGCTTACCCCTTCACAAAGTTCACCGTAGGCTTTGAATTTCTACATCATCTCCTCCTCACTAATTCTCTGCCCCCAGCCCAGCTCCTACAAGTATATGGCTAGCTCCTGTTCATTAGGCTGTGGCTTAGATGTGTCTAAAAGCTCCTTACTTCCTCCCAGCTGTTAAAGTCTACCACTAACCCCAATGTCACATACACACTCTGAGCATCTATCTCTGGTTGCTGCACCTCAGCTGGTCTGTACCATTAGATAGCAAGCTCTGGAATACCAAGAATCCTGGCTGAATGGGTCTCACCTTCAATCTGGTTCACAATCAGTTTCTGGCCATTGCAATTCTCCAAACTTCAGGAAGGGATGCCAGAGCTACCCAATAGTGCCTGACACCCTCGGCCCCAGCATCAGCAACTGTTCAACTCTGGTAAGAATAGGACAAGCCTACTTCAATGCTGGAAACAGGCAAAAGAGCCAATGTCTGTACCATTAATCCAGGACAGACTCATTCCCTAGTCCACGCTCAGAATGAAAAGAAAAATGCCTGGCCAGGCATGGTGGTAACATGCTTTGATTCTAGTAGTTTGGGAGGCTGAGGCAGGGAGATTGCCAGGAATGTTTTTCTTAAAGATTTATTTATTTATTTTATATACAGCATTCTGCCTGTATGTATGCCTACAAGCCAGAAGAGAGCACTAGATCTCATTATAGATGGTTATGAGCCACCATGTGGTTGTGGGAACTGAACTCAGGACCTCTGAAAGAGCAGTGTTCTCAAACTCTGAGCCAGCTCTCCAGCCTAGATTGCCAGGAATGTAAGGTTTGACTATGGAGTGAATTCAAGGCTAACTAGCTTTGGAAAGCTGGACAATCAGTATCAATACAAGGCTACTTAACTCACAGTCAGTTCTACTCCTTTATGATGAGTACTGTCCGGATTACAAGGGTTACCTCTCTAGAACACTCTCATTGACAGCCAAAGGCTATAATGAAATTTAGAAAAAGGAGGTGCATTGAGCCTGCCACCAGAAGGAAACCTGAACTCAGTCCAACTGAGCCCTTTGTTTGTATGCTGGCTAATTTTAGGTCAATTTAACATAAGCTAGATTCATTTGGGAAGAGAGAACCTCAACTGAGAAAATGCTCCCACCAGATAGTTTCGTGGCTAAGCCTGTAAAACATTTTCTTAACTGTGCCACCCTGGGATGGTTGTCTCGGGGGCTGTTAAGAAAGTAGACTGGGGCTGGGCATGGTGGCGCACGCCTTTAACCCCAGCACTCAGGAGGCAGAGGCAGGAGGATTTCTGAGTTCGAGGCCAGCCTGGTCTACAGAGTAGCCCAGGACAGCCAGGGCTACACAGAGAAATCCTATCTCGAAAAAAATCAAAAAAAAAAAAAAAAAAAAAAAAAAAAGTAGGCTGGGGGCTGTCGAGATGGCTCAGTGGTTAAGAGCGCAGACCACTCTTCTGAAGGTCCCGAGTTCAAATCCCAGCAACCACATGGTGGCTCACAACCATTCGTAATGAAATCTGATGCCTTCTTCTGGAGTATCTGAGAACAGCTACAGTGTACTTACATATAATAAATAAATAAATCTTAAAAAAAAAAAAGAAAGTAGACTGAACAAATCTAAGGAGCAAGGCAGTAAGCAACACTCCTCCATGGCCTTTGCATCACTTCCTGCCTTGAGCTCCTGACCTTTGTACCTTAAATGATGGACCATGAGTAGGAAGAGGAAATCAACTCTTTCCTCCCCAAGTTGCTTGTGGTCGGTCATGTTATATCACATCAACAGACACCCTAAGACAGGTGAGAAAGGTAGCCATAGTGGGTGGGGCCATGTCAACCACATAGAGCCCTCACAGACTGCCCATAGGCCAGGGCAGCCATGAATGTTTTCCAGAGTGTAAGTGTGTCATTCAAGCATTATTCTCTGCATGAGTTTCAAGTTATAAACTTTCTCTAGTGCTCAGAAGCCAGGCCTTTTGAAATAATACCACAGAATGAGCTTTTTGAATAAGTAAAGAAAGAGCTGCGAGATAGGACTAAATACCCTTTGTCCTAGAAGAGGTCCAGGCGCCAGGCCCCTCAGTGCCTGCTAGGCTGTTTTGCACCTGGATGATACTAGCAGTAGGCCCTCATAAAATGAAGAGGCTACCAAGAGCTCCGTGCTCATCCTCTCAGAGCTCCAGTCTCCCTACATTCTCCCATGGCTTATGTTGCTCAATGTCCTTAGACATTTTCCCAGAAGAGATACCCACAGAATTCTATCACTAAACTTAACTTTAAAAATTAAAAACTCCAGCAGAAGTCAGTTGTTGTTCCTGTGACAGGTAACACACTAAGATTCAAGGCAACTGGCTCAAATGGCTATAATCTTACCAGATCTATCCTCTGGGTCTTCCTCTTCAGACAGCCCCTCTGTTTCCTCCCCATCTGTGCCATCATCCTGCTCACTGCCTGTATCATCTTCAGAGTCTCCACTTTGGCCATTGCTGCTTTCTTCTAGATCACAAGGTGAAAGCACAGGCCCCAAAGGGCAGTGTCAAAGCAGGGAGCCAAAGCTGCTCTGGGAATATACAGGTCTTCAAAACCAGGCTACCCTGGTTGGGGTCGGGGGATGGGGGTGGGGTGGGGGTTAGGGGCTAGCTAGAGAGATATAAAATGGGGAGCCACAAGTCATCTTACTCTGTATTTATGTTGCTAGCATTAAAAATAAGACAAGGTAGCTTGAAATACAGCTCAGCTAGTAGTGTGCATGCCTAGCATGATCAAGCCCTGGGTGTACCACCCAGCACCACCCAGTGCTTGGCACAGCGGTGCAACCACCGTGTTGGTTTGAGAGGTGGAGGCACAGGGTCAGATGCTCAGGACCGTCCTCAGCAGGCCTCTGGGCCACAGGAGCCCAGTTAAAACCAAAACAAATCAATGAAAACCACGTACTCCCATCTGGAGGGTTAGTAGGGAGGACCGCAGTTAGAAGCCATCCTACTCTACACAGCAAGACCTTGTTCCAAAAACTAGAGCCCAACAGCAGCGTCTTACTAAGCATGCACCAAGCTTTAGGTTCCATCCCTAATCCTCCCTCCTCACAAAAAGATGGAACACAATGACATGTGATTGTAGTCTTAGCTACCGGCACTTTGGGAGGCTGAACTGGGCTGATCACATGAGTCAAGGGTTCAAGAACAGTCTGAACCACACCATCTTAAACACAAGACAAAACAAAAAAAGCAAACAAAAAGACTGAATGTACTGTACTTCTATAACAATGTTTTTAAGGTTAAAAGTGAAAGCTGACATTTAAGCTCCCAAGAAGACCTTAGTAACCTGGAGAAAGCACCAAGTGCTATTCCTTCGCAGACACCCTGCCAGCAGTGGGGTGGGGCAGTGGGGTGCTTACCAGCATCACTGGCCACTTCTGAGGAGCCAACTCCTGGGGGTCCATCTGGCCCAGGGCTGCGCGCCACAAGCTCATCCAAGTTGTCGTCATCCATGGCTGCACATTGGAGTTCACCTCTGAAAGAGACCAGAACCAAATAACTCCAACCTTCCCTGGCTACAGAGCCCTACTCTGAAAGGTGCCATTCCCAATAGGGAACCTCCCTGGTGACCTAAGCACTGTCATACATGACATGTAGAATTTGAGCTGTGAGACACAACACACAGTACCCTAGTCATAGAGCCATGTGCAAATAAAAACATAAAATATATCTTCATAAGAGACAGTGACAGTTTCCAGAACCAAATGCAAAGCAGGACCTTCATGCCTGAGGACTGCAATGTTCTCACCCACGCATTCCTGAAGAGTCCTAATACAGCAATGAACCAAACAGACATATGAGCTCAAACAGAGCAGCACTTTTCACCTGAGAGCCGGTCATCACTCCAGTGGTGAGTCGCCCATTTGCCTGTCACTAAGTGGGCATGTCACTCTTGGCCAATACTGGCCCACTGGCCTCTGCTCAGCTGGCCACCATCAGATTATAAACCTCAGATGAAGTTCCTGGGGACTATGGCATTCTTGTGGCCCAGGCTGAAAGGCAGAAGATGCTGGGCTGTCCCTCTCCTGACTTTGTCAGCTGGAACACCTGCTAGTCCTCCTTTGCAAGCCTGTAAGAACAATGTTTAAAAGACTTCCTGTCTTTGACTTTGAGGCCAGTCTGGTCTACAGAGCAAGTTCCAGGATAGCCAGGACTACACAGAGAAACCCTGCCTCAAAAACAAAAGAGAGAGAGAGCCAGGGAGTTGTGGCACACACCTTTAATCCTAGTACTTGGGAGGCAGAGGCAGCCGGATTCTAAGTTTGGGGCCAGCCTGTTCTACAGAGTGAGTTCCAGGACAGCCAGGGTCACACTGAGAAACCCTGTCTCAGAAACAAACAAACAAACAAACAAAACAAAAAACAAAAGAGAAAGAGGGATCATAAATGTCACTAGATATGACCTTTCTTCTGTACCAAGCTCTGGTTCCCCAAATAAGAACCTATTCATATATGTGGTCTTGACTCCTCTGTGCCACTTAACTTTCCCAATTACTTCCAGAGGAAGCCCCTTTCACAGAAAATTCATTCATTTTTACTCACTAGCCTATCCTGTGGTACCCTATACTTCCCACCAAACCTAATGTCCACAGTCAGAGAAAAACAAAACAAAACAGCATAAGAAAGCTGAAAGGTAGAGCTCAAGATCAGGGGCCCCAGATCCGAGAGCCTACAGGTCCATCAGCCTCAAGAACACACAGGCTATCCATCAGCTCAAAGCCACAGGGAAGGACGAAACCCTCCTCCAAGAGGTCAAAGGTCAGGCGAAGAGCTGATGGTCTCTAAACACAGAGGGCATAACTTAAGGAATGTCAATTGTCACATGTTGCTCCTGCCTGGGAACAGTAAAGGGAAAAAAGTTGTGATAAACTATCTTACTGCTACCTGGTGCTCAGTGAATTTGTTGGAAAGGAGCCCTGGCCACAGACTCCTGCTGAAACACACCGTCTCTGATATTAGAAAAAGCAGACTGAGATAGACACAGAGCTTTGGCCCATTCATGACGGGGACCTCGGTCATGGTCCCAGTTTGGTCCCAGTTTTCAGAAAAAGAGGAGCTATAACTAACTCTGTGAACCTCACTCACACAAGTCTTGGCTTCTCTCCGTGCTGAGTGACGCCACAGGTTGCCCTTTTCACTCAGCATTCTTCCCAGAGGAATGAGTATGGAGTGGTCTATGGGGAGAAAGGAGGAATGCCGCCAAGCTGCAACTCAATCTCAAACTCCAACCTTGATTCCAACCACTGGCCAAGATGACAGTCGCCAGACACCTTACTGTTTTCTGTTGCAGACCACTCCTTTCAAGACACGATGGAGCAACCCGGGGTTCAAACACAAGACAGGAAGACATAGGTTTGAAAGCAATGTTGGCTCTGCCACTCTGCAGCGATGTAACACTGACAAGTGACTTCACCTCTCTGAACTATGGCTTTAAAGCTCCGACAGTGATGCCTACTCGAGAATGCTGGGAGGGCTCCTCGAACTAAGGAAAATGATAATCGCGACATCAAGCACAATTTGGGCAAGTTCAGATGGTGCTGGCCAGGGCGAGGGCCATCAGGACAGAAAACCAGGTAGCTAGGGGTCACACCTTTCTTATGCACCAGTCCAGGTTCCCGCACGACCAGACAGGTGGCCGGCACCACGCCCATGGGCCTCCCGGTCCCAGCCGGACGTTCCGGGGCTCGGCTCAAGGCCTCAGCCACCCTCTCGTCCTCCGGACCGACCCACGGCCAGCGCGACGTAGGCCTAGCCGGCCCGGAAGGCCACAGACAAAGCGCACGGCTACCATAGGTGGCCCGCGCGGCCGGACGCGACAGGGACACCGGGCCGGAGCGGCTACCGCACGTACCCGGGAACCTCGCGCCTCCCGGACGCTCCTAGACGATCCCGCCTCTGTCCGAACACGACCGCAAGTAGGCCGGTCAGCCGCCGCCGCCGACGCCGCGCGCTCCGCGACCCGGAAGTGCACCCATACTCTTCCGGAACTTTCCGCCCTGCCCGTTGGTGGAAACTACTAAGGCCAAAACGGGGAGGAACTCGCGGCCGAGACGTTAGCGCGTCCCCTTCCTCTCAGAACACCGACTAGCCCATCACAAGTACTGTCAGAGGAGAGCAGTGTTTTGCTGGGCGTGTGCTGTCCGAGCTCTCACCAGTGCACTAGACCAGGCTGTGGGTCTCACCTCCATGCAGTTGGTACAGTCCGACTCCCCATCCGCCGCGATGAATGGGCGCGGCCCCGGTACCACGCCCCCGGCCGTCTCCGCCCACATATGTCCCGCCCTCCCGTGAGCGCCGCCTCCTGGTGGCTGGACTTAACTGCAGCCCGGGGCTGCAGGAGCGCTAGAGAAAAGCTTCAGGATCCAGTTCCCTTCCTCGAGTATGCAGTTAATCATGATGGATCCTGTATATCCGAGCTCCTCCGTCCCCTTCAGCCCGGCGAGGGGAGGCACAGTAAATTGTGAACACCGTGAAGAAGTTAATTGTATGGCACAGGTAATTAATAGAAAGAACAGAACTAGAGGTTACCGCCTGGCAGTAGGACACTTTCTTGCCTAGTATGCATAAAGGCCTGGTGAGAGGGGACAAAGTTTGGAGCATAGTAGGATTAGGGGCAGAACAACGAGAGGACTCAGAGGGAAAATTCAGACCCACAAAACTAAGACTGACCTAGAGGCTGAGGGGCTCAGAGGACACTGAGGTACTAAACAGGTGGCAATCATGGCTCACTGGACTCAACTGCCCATTTTGTGGTCCAGGGACCACTGTGGCTCAGAAGGGATGACTTTTGATAGGAATAGAAGACAGACTATAGCCTGGCAGTGGTGGTGCATGCCTTTAATCCCAGCATTTGGGAGGCAGAGGCAGGCCGATTTCTTAGTTCAAGGCCAGCCTGGTCTTCAGAGTGAGTTCCAGGACAACCAGGGACACACAGAGAAACCCTGTCTCAAAAACCAAAAAAAAAAAAAACAATAAAAAAAGAAAGAAGAGCCAGGTGATGGTGGCACATGCCTTTAATCCCAGCACTTGGGAGGCAGAGGCAGGCGGATTTCTGAGTTTGAAGCCAGCCTGGTCTACAAAGTGAGTTCCAGGACAGCCAGGGCTATACAGAGAAACCCTGTCTCGAAAAAAAAAAAGAAGAAGAAGAAGGAGAAGGAGGAGAAGGAGGAGGAGAAGAAGAAGACAGACTGTAGATTTACTGAGAAACTGGATGAGAGGGGCAGGGAGGAAAGGGAAGGAAGAATATGAAGATGAGGAGACAGGAGTCTACTTAGAAGAGGGAAAGCTAGGGTTAGCCCCAGAGAGCAGAGGACAAAAGGCTGCCTTGGAGATAAAATGTGGTGGTAGTAGGGACCAGCTTTGAAACCTGGGACTTTCAGTGCTAAAAAGTCCAAATTCTACAAAGAAACTCAAGGATGGGGTGCTGAAGAAAACAAGGAAAGGAGAAGCAAACACATACATCAAGAAGGGATCTGGGGCTGGACAGGGTGACATAACCTTTAATCTCAGAATGAGACAGGCGGACCACTGTGAGTTCAAGGCTAGCCTGGTGCACATAGTAAGTTCCAGAACAGCCAGGGCTACAAAGAGACCCTCTTTGTCTCAAAGGAAAGAAAGGACCTGGGAGCAGGGGGGTGGATAAGATGGAGGGGTGCTTGACTGGCATGCCCAGAGTCATGGGTTCATCCCTGGCACAAAATAAACTAGATATGGAAGCATAGGCAAGATTATATAGAAGGTCGTCCTTGCATACACAGGGAGTTCAAAAACAGTCTAGACTACATGAGACTCTTAACTCAAAAACGATGGGGCTGGGAGTAAGGGAGAGGCTACTGAGACTCTGAGAGTATCAGTCTTGGAGGAAGTATAGAGAAACTCGGAAGACTGAACAGGAAAGGCCAGCATGGTAACTATGCAGTAAATTTGCTGATTTGCTGGGAAGAGAGCAATAAGTAGAAGTAGCTAAGAAGCGGAAATTTAAAGGAGTTTAAAAAGGAGAAATATCGTGGCTGAAAGATGGTTCAGAGGTTAAGAGCTCTTCCAGAGGTCCTGAGTTCAATTCCCAGCAACCACAAGTTGGCTCACAACCATCTATAATGAGATCTGGCGCCCTCTTCTGGCCTGTAGACATACATGCAGACAGAATTAGGTATACACAATAAGTCTTTAAAAATAAATAAATAAATAAATAAATAAATAAATAAATAAGGAAAATGATCAATATTCCTAACGGTGGTCTTAGAGAGGTGGTTGCTGCTCTTCCAGAGAACCAGAGTTCAATCCCCAGCACCCACATGGTGGCTCTCAACCTCAGCTCCAAGAGATTCAATGCCTCTGGCCTCTGAGGACACCTGCTCTTGTGTATATACCCACATACAAACACAGAACTAATAACTTTAAAAATATTGTTACTGCTTGGAAGTAAAGAAAAAAGGACGGTGTCAGAAACAGTTCCCTTGGAACACGTCCTGTCCTCCCTTTTCTGTGGACCATTCAATTGGATCCGGATGGAAGAGGATTTAGACTCAGGTACTTTAGACCATCACTTGTGTACCATCACATGTGTAGCTTGAGATGAGCTTCCCATCCTCTATGTGACTTAGTATCTGTATTAGTCAGGGTTCTCTAGAGTCACAGAACTTATGGGTAGTCTCTATATAGTAAAGGAATTTATTGATGACTTACAGTCTGCAGCCCAATTCCCAACAATGGTTCAGTAGTAGCTGTGAACGGAAGTCCAAGGATCTAGCAGTTACTCAGTCCCACATTGCAAGCAGGCAAAGGAGCGAGAGCAAGACTCCCTTCTTCCAATGTCCTTATATTGTCTCCAGCAGAAGGTGTAGCCCAGATTAAAGGTGTGTTCCACCACACCTTTAATCCCAGATGACCTTGAACTCTGAGATTTGATCTTCTGGAATCCATAGCCACTATGGCTCAAGATCTCCATACCAAGATCCAGATCAGAAACTTCTATCTCCAAGCCTCCAGATAAGGGTCACTGGTGAGCCTTCCAATTCTGGATTGTAGTTCATTCCAAATATAGTCAAGCTGACAACCAGGAATAGCCACCACAGTATCCTTTGCTGTGAGATAGAGATGGATGTTGATCATGCTTGCTGCAGAGGCCACTGTGACTACTGGTCTGGTAAATGCAGGGAGAAAGCTTTATTTTGGGTTCAGCGTGATAAAGCGGGGGGGGGGGGTGCTGGGAGACCACCCTCACTCTGAAACAAATACCTCTTCTTCCCTCGCAGCTTGTATCTCTACATATATTGGTTCGTCTGCACAAACATTGCCTACCTGGTGATGATCATCAGATAGGGGAATACCTGTCAACACCCACTGAATCCCGTGGGAAGGAAAAAGACTAGCAGCCCCTAACGAACCTGAAGCCCCCATAGACAAAAGCCAGCCCCTTCTACCTACCTTCCTCTGTAGCTGCCTTTAATGTGGGAGGAAGCTACTGAAAAAGGAAAAACTTGTATAATAAACGAACGCGTCCACAGTGACACATGAAAAACTCTTCCTCAGCATCTTTGAGCAGTACAGAACCTATATAGCCACATCCACGCATGTTTATCAAGTGTGGGAGGAAAGGTGCTGGCAGAAAGCTGCCCATTGCCAAACCAGGCCAAATCCAGCATACGTAGTACCTTTTTTTTTTTCGAGACAGGATTTCTCTGTGTAGCCCTGGCAGAAATCCGCCTGCCTCTGCCTCCTGAGTGCTGGGATTAAAGGTATATGCCACCACGCCCGGCTGGTAGTACCTTTTTGTTGTTGTTGTTGTTGTTTTGACATAGGGCCTCTTGTAGTCCAAGCAGGCCTTAAACATGCTATGTAGCTAAGGATAGCCTTGAACTCCTAATCCTTCTGCCTCTACCTGTAAAGTGCAAGTAACGCAAGTATCAACCAATCATGTCTAGCAGTAGTACAGACATAGAAATGACATACGTGTTCTTGGCATGTATAGAAGGTGACTAAGCTATGCATTCCCTTTATTCTGTCCAGCCTCTTCCGGAGGGTTTAGCTCCTTCCCCGCCATCTGAACAGTGAGTAATACAGAGCTGGGTCCACACTGAGCCTAGACATTGTCTTCTGCCCTACCTGATACCTAGCAATAAGAATGCCAAACAGGGGCTGGTGAGATGGCTCAGTGGGTAAGAGCACCCGACTGCTCTTCCGAAGGTCCAGAGTTCAAATCCCAGCAACCACATGGTGGCTCACAACCATCCGTAACGAGATCTGGCTCCCTCTTCTGGAGTGTCTGAAGACAGCTACAGTGTACTTACATATAATAAATAAATCTTTAAAAAAAAAAAAAAAAAAAAAAAAGAATGCCAAACAGGGGGCTGGTGAGATGGCTCAGTGGGTAAGAGCACCCGACTGCTCTTCCAAAGGTCCAGAGTTCAAATCCCAGCAACCACATGGTGGCTAACAACCATCCGTAACGAGATCTGGCGCCCTCTTCTGGAGTGTGTGAAGACAGCTACAGTGTACTTACATATAATAAATAAATAAATCTTTAAAAAAAAAAAAAAAAAAAGAATGCCAAACAGTGCCAGATGGTGGTGGCTCATGCCTTTAATCCCAGCACCCAGGAGGCAGAGGCAGACAGATCTCTGTGAGTCTCCAGGCTAGCTTGGTCTACAATGATAGTTCCAGGACAGCCAGAGCTGTTACACAGAGAAACTCTGTCTCACAAAACCAAAAGGGGAAAAACAAAAACAAACAAAAAAGAAACCCAAAAAACAAAACATAAAAGAGGAGAAGAAGAATGCTGGCCAGTCAAGGGATTCCTAAAAGAAGCTGAAGCAAGCTTAGCAATGAAGGTGACGTGGGTAAGAACAAAGGCGCTAAGGGAGCTGCAGGCAAGGCAGTTGTACTTATTCTTTGACTACAAATTGGGTGGCTTAAAGGGACAGAATTTATCCTTTCATAGTTTGGGCACCAGATGTCAGAATTATTTAAGCCAGGCCAGCAGGGTCATGCTTTCTACATAGGTGTGGAGGAATCTTTCCCACCTTTCTCAGTTGGGGACTCCGGGTTTCCCTTGGCTTTGGCAGCAGCATATTTCTTCATGGACTTTTTTCCTGTGCCTGGTCTCTCTATAGCCATTTATAGCCAACACTGCCATTGGATTTAGGCCCTGCCAGTTAAATCATAATGGCCTCAACTATCTATTCTCAGCCTTGCATTTTCTCTCTCTCTCTCTCTCTCTCTCTCTCTCTCTCTCTGTGTGTGTGTGTGTGTGTGTGTGTACGTGCCTGTGTTTGCCTTCAAGTTTTTCTGTGTACCATGTATGTGCTGGATCCCCACAGAAGCCAGAAGAGTGTATTGTATCCCCTAAAATTAGAATTAAAATTAGAGTTATAATTCTGAGCCACTCTGTGAGTGCTGGGTCCTCTAAAGAGAAGTGAGTGAGCCGGGCAGTGGCGGTGCACACCTTTAATCCCAACACTTGGGAGGCAAAGGCAGGCAGATTTCTGAGTTCAAGGCCAGCCTGGTCTACAAAGTGAGTTCCAGGACAGCCAGGGCTACACAGAGAAACCCTGTCTCAAAAAACCAAAGAGAGAGAGAGAGAGAGAGAGAGAGAGAGAGAGAGAGAGAGAGAGAGAGAGAGAAGTGAGTGAGCTCAACTGATCCCTTCAGCTACAGCTATACACTTTTAATTCTGGCACTTGGAAGACTTCTTCTGCAAAGTCACAATTATAGTCCATAATAGGATTTGGACAGACGTTTGTACAGTACCCACCGGTGACACAGGGCAGTAAGGGTTGCTTTTCAGATGGGAAGTTCTGAGACGCAGGTGGGAAACATCCTAGCAATGGCAGGAACGAGCTAAGTTTCTCCCTATTTCTCCCTAATCCCTGACATCTTTCCTCTGAACCTAGGCCTTACCTTCAAGATGTGAACCTTCTCAGGCGTCCCAATAATTCCTAGGAGTTCCTTCAGGGTCCTCATGATCCAAGCCTTTCTCTTTCTCTCTCTGTCTTTCTCTCAGAAGGCTGGACTGAAACTTGCATCATACCCTCCTGTTCCTGCCTCTATTCAAGGTTATAGGGGTATAATCTCTCTGTTGTTTTAACAAGCGTCCATCAGGACTTCCAGCTTGACTTTTCAATTTCTGACCCTCTGTAGAAACCGAGTCAGCTCCTGGCCTCTCTGTGCTACATCCCTATGTGGCCACCATGCCCAACATTCTGCATATGGATTTGCCTTAGGGCCTTAGTACTTTGCTGCCTAGACTGAGTTTCTGGCAGCTGGCTGGCTCCAGCCCAGACTTTATAAGATTCAGGATATATGGAGGTCAAAGAAGCAGGGGAGAGGATTGAGGGGCTGGACCCTGAGCCAAGGACCAGGGTATCTGAGGTGGACAAAGGTGGCCTTTGGACTTGCCTGGAGCAAGGTTATCTCTGAGGATGGTGTGGAAGACTGGTTGAGGTAGACAGGAAAGAGAAAAGATGATCTCTGCCTCAGAAGCAAAAGAGCAGCTGCTGCATCTTGTTGAGTGGTTATGAGCTATATGCCCCACGATTCCTCCAAGGAACAACCAGGGGTGAGGGAGGTGTGTAGGGAAGGAGGTCTCTTCTGGCTGCACCTCCATCCCATTGCTTTGGATCTCCTCCAAGGAGTCCAATAACTGATGCTGGCACTTTCACCTACTTTTCAAAAGACTGGGGCAAGCCCTCTGAGAGCCCAGAGCTCGGCAGGACTCTCCCTCCAGAGTAGGTCGCTTACAGGGCAAAGACAAATCTCACTGTAGAGAAGGGATTCCCCAGACCCCTGGGATCTCCAGGCTAGCCAGAGACAGAACACACTTCTCACAGCCAGATGGACACACATCTTTGAGGATCTATTAGGTCTGAAGAAAGGCAGGGGCGAACGTGCCTCCCGAGGGCATGGTGTCCCTGGCCTTCCAGGCCATCCCTGGGTCACTGCCAGGACTACGTGTGCCTGGAGAGTTATGAGTTCCCGAAGGGGAGCCGTCCTTCGACTGGGTGGGGGAATAACCAGCCCGCCTAAACATCAGTCTGGGAGGCGGGGCTGCTGTTTCTTTGCCTCAAAGGGCCTGCCTTGTCCAGCTGTCTCATTGCTCTGGGCCAATGAAGCACTTCACTACCAGGGAGCAGTGCCAACTCCAGGCCCAGATGCAGAGAGCCCGGGCCGTACCACCGATCGAGGAAAAGGCATGCCTTGGGTTGTACCAACGCCCAATCATAGGGAGACACTGTCCAGCGAGTCCTCCCTACAAGCCCCGCCCAGCAGGTGGCGGCCCCTCCCCAAGCCGACGTGCAGAAAGGAACGCGCCGGCCTCGCCCGCGAAGGGTTGCTCGGCGGCGGGCGGGGCGTGATGCCTCCCCCTCGTGTTCACTGGCTGCAGCCCTTCAGGGTGGGCCCTACTAGACCGGCTATTGGCTGCAAGATAGACTATTTGCATATGGGGCGGGGTAACTGAACCCGATTGGGGCCCGCCTTGGGTGTGAGTGTGGCCACTGCTGCCACTGAAGTTGATCCAAGAGCTGGCTATGGCCCTGCGCCGGGGTCGCAGGTGAAATAGAAGGGTTACAAGGTTGGCGGATGGGGGAGCACCTTCGAGGCTGCTTTTCTCAGGGGGATATGGGGATTGGGCGGGACAAGAGAGGAGTGGCTCTGTTGCCCAAGTTAGAGGAGATGAGGGCGGGGACGGGAGAGGAGGACCCCCCTCCACTTGCCCACCCGCCAGGGCAGCCCCTCCAGGCTCAGGACAGCCACTGCCCACCGCACACTGCGTTGCTCCGGACCCACTGTGCGTGTGACAGCGGCTGATCTGTCCCTGGGCAGCGCGAACCCCTGGCCCTTCTGTGACTGGAGTCTGGACGGCGGGCAGATGGCTCACTCTGGGGCGGAGGAAGGGCACCTGGATTCAGATAGAAAGGGTGGTAGCAGGTCACTAGAAGACTGTACCTACAGAGAGGCCTGCTTGTAGGAGCCCAGCTGAGACACGTTGGGCTGGGGGCTTCTCTGTCCTGCACCTGTGGGTCAGAGCTTGGGCCAGATAACCCTCTTGGAGGGAACTTTCTTCTTATGTGTATTAGGGTTCCAGACTGTGCAGTCCCCAGAAGAGCCACTGTCAAAGTCATCAAGCCCAGAGACTCTCTGGGCAGGCACAGGTGTGAACTTCAGCCAACAGGACCAGAACCTACAGGACCCACCTCCTGAGGGCCACCTCCAGGAAGACATTGGCAGCTGAATGCTTCTGCCTGGTTCTGCCACTTTCAGTACCATGGATCTCTCGATGGGCTCCTGGGACAGGCCTTTTCCCCAGGGCACTCCTGCTAGGTGTTCTCAAGTCCATGGAAAAGTGGAAAAGGATATCCAGGGAAGCTTTAGGCTACAGGGCCAGGACATCTAGAGCCAGTCCAGTCCCTGGAGATGGAGGGGCAGGCTTAATCCAGGCCTTTCTAGACTGGCACTGGTATTAAACTCTGATTTGAGTGCTCTGCAGATGGGGAGGGTCATGCAGCCTCTGGGTTGAGAAACTATGAAGCTGACTCTTTTTGTTGGAGAGCTACTTAGTGGGGAGATCCTCTGAACCAGGGTTCTTATGTCCACTTCTCTGCTGGAAATGAACAAGACCACTGTGACTAGGTGGGGGCCTAGCAGAGCCTGGCCCTGACCTCTGGCTGGATTGCCCAGACAAGGCTACCCCAACACTGACAGCTGGTAAGGACCTGACATCACTCAGCCAGGTCTTGCCCTGCCAGGGACCAGACATGTGTGGGCAGCTTGTCTGTTCTTTGCTTCAGCCATCACACTGTAGTCTCCAAAGTCGTTACAAAATTCCAAAGTAAACTTTTCATCAATTCAAAGGCTTGCTTGGTGGTTCAAAAGGGTCTAGCAACTGTTTGGAGTATGGGATTCTGTCCACTTGAAAACAGCCACAGAGGAGCAGAGCTCTATCAGCCTTTCCCCCTCAAAGCATAGTGGCTACCTGAAGAAGGCTTGGCAGATTCTTCAGTGCCACCGGGAACAGCATACTGCAGACTACACCTGGCCTGGGCAGGGGCCTCCGGAGGAACAGGCACCTTTCAGGACATAGGGAGCACTGGTGTGTTTTTGCTAGGAAACGTGACAGGCTCAAATGAGGACGATAAAGGTTAGCCCTGCCTAGCTCCCTGGGTGGAGTGGTCTCTGGGTACTGCACTACTAGTCTGTGTCTTGGGCTTAGAACCAGTGCCAAGAAGTCTATTCAACTCTCCGGCGTGTAGGTAGGGCTTCAGGAGTGGGTAGGATCGGGTTCCTCAGACCCCTGAATTCCCACCAAGGATCCATTCCTAGTGGCTTTTGCACTCTAGGATCCATTCTGTGTGACCCTTTGCTTGACCCTGCCTGCCACAGGTTAGGCAGGTCTAGGCTACAGCAGGCTCAGGCTGGAATGCAGACAGGAGCATTCTGGCCTGTTGACACCAGATCAGGAGCCTCCCTCTGTGGCCTAGCCTCTCCCCTTCCCTGTTTCCTGCTCCAGGCAAGAATATGGTCTGCTGGGCAATGGCAGTACATGCCTTTAATCCAGCACCGGGAAGGTAGAGGCAGGTGGATCCAGCCCGGTCTATACTGTGAGTTACAGAATAGCCAGGGCCACACAGAGAAAAAGAAAAGGAAAGAAAGAAAATACGGTCTTAGTGAGCTCCTGGTGGCCCTGACCACTAAGCAGCTCTCTTGAACTCACATGGATGGCTTCCTTGCTCCTCCATTGCAGGCTTTTAACGTCCCCTTTCTATCTGACCCAGAAGAAATGAGGAACAGTGAGCCTAGCTCAGGAGCCAGCTGGAGAGAAAGCTGAGCTGGTCCCA
Source organism: Mus caroli (assembly GCF_978045245.1). Taxonomy (NCBI): domain Eukaryota; kingdom Metazoa; phylum Chordata; class Mammalia; order Rodentia; family Muridae; genus Mus; species Mus caroli. The sequence continues at coordinate 4,144,802 of NW_028227263.1, forward strand.
AGTGTCCTCATTAATACGGTGTAAAGACACTCATAATCTATGGTGTACCCATCTTGTCACTGATGGTTCTGATCCTCACAAAAATCTCCAGCCCCAGGAACTAGGAGTATATGGCCTGCTGGGTAACCAAGGTTTTGGAAGAGTTCAGTATCAGCTCAAGAGCCAGAGTAGAAGTGAGCGGACTGTGGAAGCATCCTTGCCCCAATGTCAAACCTGGAGGCTAACAATCAGGCTTCATACTCACCCTAAGAGAGGGACAGCCCTACCCATTCAATGTCCATATCTACCTTGGGGCTAACAAAGTTTTCTAGGGAAAATTCCCTGGGCCTAGCCAACCCAGAAGTCACAAAGTTGACCTAGGAGTTCAGGACTCGCCCCCACAAGTTCTCAGCAAACCTGATGGGCAGGTCTGGCTTGTCCTGGCATCCTCAGTTCCTGATGCTGGTGGCACACGGGCCAAACAAGGAAAGCCAGGGAAGAAGGGTCCGGATAAAAAAAAAACCCAGGCCAGGGCTGAGCTGGCACGCCTCACCAGGCTAGGGGGTGACAGATAAACATCCCTAGGAACACTCACAGCATAGGTCTCTGGGAGCTACAGTGCTTTCTCGAGAACCCAGCAGTAGCCACATGGGCCTCAGGTTCTGAACTGCAGACAGTGCAGTGCAACCTCAGGACACACTGAAGCACCTTTGGAAGGTAATTTATTGAGGTTGTCAGGACGGGGAAGGCAGCACACATACAGTGGAGTACACAGCAGGCACACACAGGATGAATACACTGGCCATGCTTCTCTCCATGCCTTTGGGGCCTGCTAAGTTCTGAACTGTACCCATTTATTACTTCTTCAGAGGACTTGGGAGATTTGAAAGAGACTAGAATAACAGTTGCCAGCACTCCTCCCGCCCTGAAGCAGAAACCGCAGGACATCTTAGCTTTAGGGAAAGAGTCCTGTGATCATACTCTCCTGCTATCCAGGCGGCTCATCCCAGCTGTGCCGGCTCTTCTGTCTTCATGACCCCTACTTGGGCAGGAACTGCTACCTCCAGGAGCTCTGCCTCATGGGGGGAACTGTGAGAAAGACACAGGCTGAATGGGCTGAGACCAGAGCTGGGCCCTTCCCATGGATGGGGTGGGGTGTGTGGTGGAAATGGGGGTAGGGAGAGAAACATACCCTCGGGACTCAGGCTGGACACTAGGATGTGGCTCTGGGGGACTCCCTGGAGTTCTTCTCTATTTGGAGACAGAAGGTCCTGTGGGGAAAGCAGGTCAGCTGAGATAGATCTGGGGGGGAGGGTAGCCCCCCCCCCACCTCTTCCCAGAATTACTCTGACCTGTGTGCTGGGGATGGTTCTATCCAGCTGTGGAGGTGGTGGTGGCAATGCAGCCCCTGTCTGCTGGATGAACTGTTGCAGGTTGCACTGACGGAGTTCCCTGTTCAGCTCCTCCAGCTCCTGAGCCTGGGCCTGGGGGTACAGAGGATCTTCAGGGACAAGGCCACAACCTTCTTTTCCATATACAGTATGCTCCCTGGTCTGATTCTCTAACAGATCCCCAAACTGCCTGTGCAGCAGGTGGAGAGTTGAGACTGGCTGTGTAGCAGGTAGCGAAGTTGACAGGGGTCCAGATCTGGGCTCACCTGCAGAGCGTGCTCAGCAGCCTCCAGAGCCTGGCTCACCAAGGCCAAGGTGCCCTGCATCTCCAGACTATGCCGCTCCTGGGTGGCTAGGTCCTGGCGTAGGCGCTCAGCAGCAGACGCTGTGGCTGAAGGAGGACCAGGGGCCTCAGCAGCCAGTCGAAGCTCTGCCTCCAGGGCACAGGCCTGGGCATCCAGGGCCTCCAGCCGGGCAGCATGCTCAGCAGTAGCTGCACTCAGTGCTTGCAGGCGTGCCTGTCCCTCGCGCTCCCTGGCTTGTTCTCGTTGCAGTTCTTGCTCCCAGAAGGCCTCATGGCCTAGCTCCTCAGTGTTCCTCTGTATCCTGAGTTCTAGGTCTTGCAGGTCTGCAAAGCCATCTGGTATGGGTCCTACCAGGGCTGCAGGCTCAGGAATAGATGGGCTGGGGACCGGCTTGGGACATCTAAAGTTGAAGGTCAGTGCTTTGCGTGGCTCACGGCCTGGTATTGCCGATGGCTTTGGGGGAAGGCTGGCTCGAACTGGGCATCGTTCTGGGGGTGGACAGTTGTCTGAGGAGGGCCTCCCAGACAGGCTAGGCCCTGTCCGCCTCAGGATAAACTGAACATCATTGGCAAACTGTCCACAGGTGGCCTGGGCTCCCACTGGACACTCCTGCGGCAGCAGCTGTCGTTCCTTCTCCCTAAGACGCTGGACAAGGACAAATCGACCTGTCTGGCCTGTGGAGGAGAGACGGGTTCAGCCTATGTCCCCCCTCTATCTACTGGCTTGAAGAACAGAGCAATCAACCCCACCCTCCATGAAAGGGAAGATGCTGTTAGACCATAGTCCCACCAGTTTGGTTTCCTTGTCCCCAAGAAACTCACCTATAGCTTGGGCCAGCGCAATGACCACTTCTTGGCAGGTGGTCTGTTCTGAGACCCCACAGACCACCCTCTGGATGCCGTCCACCCAGACCTTCAGCTCCATGGCCACAAGCTCCAAGACCATCCCTGTCCTGTGGGGAGGGCACAGGCCATGAGATCAGGTCAGGTCTCCCTCTACCAAAGCCTGGCCCTCTTCTCTTGGCTTGCCACAACAACTGGCTCAGGACTGTGGCCCTTCAGCCCTGCCCTCCTGTGCCCAGCCCCACCCGCAGGCCACACATTCCTGGAGTGGCTGGGGAACTAGTTTGGCCCTCATGAGCATTTTGAGGCGTCCCCTCCTTCACCAGCCTTCTCTTGTCCCACCCACCCCACTCCAGGAACAGGGTGAATCATTAACCAGGTCCAGGTTTTCCTGTCCCCCGGTCACCTGGCTCAAAGGCCACTACCCTTTTCACGCGGGCGACCGTCCCCAGGCACCTAGTAATGACTATATGCAAATACAACGCCGCCGTCCTCTGTCATGGAAACGCCCCCCCCAGGGAGGGTACAGTCTTGGGCCTGGGAGAAGCTGAGAGTCACAACTCAGACAGACCTCCATCTCCGAACCGACCCCAGACCTGAGGAGCGCCCTCTGCCCCACGCCAGTCCCCGGCCCGCCTCTGCAGTCCCTCCCGTCCAGCCAGTGCTCTGGGTTCTGGTGGTCCCGCCCCACTGGGGGCGGGGGTGGGCACAGCCCGGCTCACGGCTGATCCCCGGCTGCGCGGGATCCAGACGTCCCACTCCGCAGCGGACAGACGCAGGTGCAGCACGGCCACCACACGTCCCTTCACCCAGATTCGCTTCTCCTCGGTCGAAGACGGCTCCCTGATGCCGCGCCCAGTGCTCAGGAGTCTCGAGAACCTGGCACAGCTCACCTGGGTACTTGCTGGCCTCCGGGACTTAGGCGCTTCGGTGCCGCCTCAACCTGCTGTCCCAGCGCCGCGGCGCGCCCAACCTCACGGCCTCATTGGCTCCCGGTCTTCACGCCCCGCCCCACAGCACCCCATTAGCTCGGAGGCGTGTGCCTCCCGCCCCATACCCACTCCCATTGGCGACCCTTCTCCCACCACGCCCCATTGGCTCGTTACTCGGTCCCGCCCCGGAGGCAACCAGGTGTGGGCGGGGCCCTGAGTAGGTAGTGGCCGGACGGAGTCGCCCCAGATGCTCACCTCTGTTGATCAATGCGGAAGCGCGTCTGCTGCTGCGTTAGCTCTGGGCTGATTGGCCCAAGTGAGGTGTGCTCCCAGCTAAGACTTCCTCAGCAGACTTTCAAAGTGCTGGTCTCCGCCCACAGAGAGGGCTCCTGACTGGAATCCTGCAACCCTGACGTGCACCCCATCTCAACAATCGCTCTAGGCCTTTTCAGCCCTGCTCCCTTAGGAATCTGTGGCTGAGGACACCGGGAAGGAAGGCCATGAACACCCCCGCCCACCTCGTTCCATTCCGGGCTGCTACCCGAGGGAGGTGGAGTTTAGTGGGCCCTGCACCCTGGTGGGGGAGGGGGTCGTCCCTGAGGCTGACTGGGACAAAGACCCTGGGATCTTTGTTTGAAGCTCCATCCTCTCCCCTCCCCCAATGGATCCAGCGTCCTCCACAGCAGTCCTCCTCTCCCTGAAGCGGGGGCCCTGCTTCTATGGCTTCTCTGCTGTCCTGGTGGGCTAAATCAAGGCAGACCAGCCTTGCTCTGCCCCATCGCAATGCTGTGGGAGGAGGTTCCCAAGCCCTTGTGGCCATAAGGAAGCAGATGGAAGTATGAGGCTGTGTAAGAGACAAGGTAGAAGGAACCTTCTGGGCCTCACTTCCGATCTGAGGCAGAAGCAAGGTCCTTCAGGGTTCACTAGTGGAACTACCATTGGGGAGAGCCCAGAGGTGTGGAGATAGACACAGGAAGATAAGACTTCCAAGAGTTAGGTAGAAGGCTATCAGACACAGCTTCACTTGTTGGCTAGAGTTAGCACAGCCTCTCCAGTCTCTTATCACCATCCTTGACTGCCCCTTAAATCAGCTCACCTCCCTAGGACCATTTACATACTCAAGACACCTATACATACTTTCTCTCTCTCTCTCTCTCTCTCTCTCTCTCTCTCTCTCTCTCTCTCTCTCACACACACACACACACACACACACACACACACACACTGAATTTACTCATAGGACACCATTGTTTCCCAGTACCAGCCTATCACCACTGGCTAGGGACAGGGAGTTCCCTGGGCCTCCTTGGCTTAGCTGGGTGGGTAGGAATCTGGTTTACAGATCCAGACCATATTGGTACAGAATGCACTCGTGGCCCTGGGCTGGGTCTCCCTGGAGGCTTCTGGTAACAGACACCCTCCCCCCTCAGGTACAGAAATCCATGGCAACGGTATAGAATGCTTCCTTCCCTGGGCCTTCTGTGGGTTTAGGCCTCAGGTGAGTGTGGTGGTGAGTTCCTGGGCTGAGGGGGACATGAGTAGGAGTTTCAGGCAAAAAGTTAGCACCTCTGATCTTAGCTCTAGGCTGAGGTTAAGGGGGGATAGAGGGGACAGTAGGGAATATATGTATATACTGGGGATATGTTGCCCAGGAAAGTGACCTGCTGTCCTAGCTTGAAACATAGAGATGAGGACACTTGTATGAGCAGCAGTCCTATGTCCTATGAGTAGTCACCTGTAAGCCTCCTCAGAAAGAACTGGCAAGTGCTAACTGGGCCTCTGTGACACACAGAGTCCCGTGAGGTTCCCATACCTGGGACACAGGACAGACTCTATTCTGCTTCCGGCTTTCCTTCCTTCCCAGCTCCTGACCAACATCAAGCATGGCCCCTAAGTCTTGCCAGGAGTCTGAAGATAAGCAGGTATCGCCAGCTCCAGCAGGTGTACAGCCAGACAGCAGTGACTTAGGGTCTCCAGTTGGCACACCTGTGGACAGAGTGGCTCCTTCCTATTCTCAGAGCGCTAAGCTCTACACATCCACACCAATGGGCTGCTCCGTCAAGCAGCAGTAAGGAGGCAGGGGGTGGGGCAGCCTCCTGGGCTGGGTCAGCCAACGGGCCAGCCTGATCAAATCACAGGGCTCTGAATTTGCAGGTTAGCCCCTGAAACCCTGGACCCACGTACCCTGAGGCTCTTATGGGAACAGAGAGAACTAGAGATCCAGGCACTTCGGTGGGCTGTTCAGAATGGCCACAATGCCCGATACTCCAGCATCCTGCACGAGGTGGCAGGGGTTCCCTCTGAGCGGTCAGTGGTGAAACCCTCAGCCCAACCCAGGTCCTACCCTGCTGTGGCTCCTAGTTTCTGTCTGACCCCAACCTCAACCACTGAGCCCTCCTCTACCTGATTGCCTCTAACTTTACTCCTTGCATGACTTGACACTCTGCCATACCCTTGAATAAGTTAGTGTGCTGGAAATGTCATCCTACCCCCTAGCATGTAGACCCCTGCCCAGACCTGTTAGGGTTTACTCTGCACTGGCCTGTTATAATATGTGCCTCCAGGGTTTGGTGGCTGTGGGGCCTCCTTTACGCACTCTTTGGAATGCTTGCTTGACCCAGACTAAGGGGTATGATTGCCCCTCCTACCAGGAACTCCAAAAGTCAAGACAAATTCCTGCAGAACCAGGTCCAGAAGCTAACCCTGGAGCTGAAAGCACAGAAGGAACAAGCTCAGCAGGTGATGGGGTGGGATCAGGGATCAGGGCGATGACTTGACAGGCTGTAGTTACCCACCTAGGGTTGGTCTGAAAGGTGGGGCCACTGGAGGCCTCTCTCACTGGCAGAAATTCTTCATCAGGAGAAACAGCAGTTAGAGGAGAAACTGCAACAGAACCTCTGTGCAATGCAGCAGCTGGAGGCTGAGCTTCAGACTTTTCAAAGATCATACCTTCTGCAGCTCGCCCGTTCCTCTTGGGTGGGACGCGTGCTGAGGTCTCAGACTGGCAGCGTGGAGGTGAGTTTGTGCTCCTGACCTAATACCTCTCAGGCACACACCGCCCCCCCCACAACACTTCTTGAGCGGTCAGCACGCTTTCGTAGGCGGGTGTCTTTGTTGGGTCTCCCGGCCTGCCTGCCTGAGAAACGTGTCTCCCTTGAGATGTCTCCACAAGGAGCAATCCTCATTTAGTACACACACAGTGCTGTTAGGGTCAAAAGTGAGAGGCCCCGTGGGGGAAGGGTGACCTCTCTCCAGCTCCCTGTCAGCTCCTCTGTGGTTCCTTCTTACAGGTGGTCACTGCAGAGGTTCTAAGAGACCCCAGTGATTTTTCTGAGTCTGCTGAGGTTCCCACTTCTGGGGAGGTGAGCAAGGCTTGCCACAGGAGGCATTCCACTTGTATGTATGATAAAGCCTCTGGAGCCCTACAAGGTGGGAGAGACATAAACCTCTTATTTCCTGCCAGGGTTTCCGGTTGGAAGATGTAGATTGGAACAGCATTGCCCAGCGATATCCCAACCTCTTCTCCAACTTGAGTTTCTATTCGGATCAAAAGTAACTGCATTGGTCAGGGAGTCCCCAGGGGTCAGGGGAAGGGAGGGCTTGGCTTGACTTGGATGTGAACCAGTTCTCACTGTATCCTTAAGTGTCTCCAGCTAAGTCACAGATCTCCTAAGCCTCAGCTATGATGAGGAGTATGTAGAATGGGTTCAGAGCAAGGGGACGACCTCCAAGGTCATAATCAACCTTAGTAATTTACCATTGCTGAGTCTGACTCCTGAGTTTCTAGAACACAAACCAGGGTTCCCATTGCCTTGGGGAGGCTGTCTGGGGATGGGGGCATGGGCCCTGGTTCTAGGAGCCAAAGCAGCCAGTGAACACATCATGGTCCCAGGCAGTCCCAGCCCCCGACCTCCGAAATGTATACCTTGGACTCGGAGTGCACCACCAAGCACACAGAGAAGCCTACCAAGATCCTGGAGTGGAGCGCCTTGCCTTTGTTAGACACCAGTAGCTCAGAAAGAACCCAGTCTGACACCAGCAGCTGCCCGATGGCTCTGCATTCTGGAGCAAAGAAGACGACTGGCCACCCAACCCAGGGAACAAGTTTAGCTTCTTCTGAGCAGATGCAGGAATATACTAGGAGCATCAATGGATACACGGAAGGTTAGGTGCAGCCCCCTGTCACTCTTCAGCAACCTCTCACCTCTGCCCAGAGTCCTAGTCATGCCTTTAACCCCCAGGGTCCAGCTGCTTCCTCCCAAGATCTGAACCCAGTGGCTGTTTTCCTATTGTATAGACCCCTGGTCTGGCCTCCCAGGGAACACCCCACTGGACCCTTTCTCATGTTCTCCCCCCCGCTGATAAAGAACTTCTTTTTCTAGATCTCTGTAAGAGCCACTCACCCTTGTGTAGCAAGACTGTTTTGGAATCCTATACAGACCTTCACCATCCATACACAAGACCCCAGTTGAAGTGAGGGCTGCCCAGCCATGAACACACCAGGAAATGTGGGAAGGACTATATGAGGGGTGGTTTACTGGATGGATGGATCCCCCTCTTCCCTACTCAGCATCCCTTTCTGGCTCCAGCCCATTCGGCTGCTGCTTGAAGATTGCTGCCGTCAGCCACCGAGAGAAGTTCATCCGCGTCATCAACCAGTCACGGGCAGAGACAATTGACCTGGGTGGCTTTGTTCTGCAGCAGCTTGTGAGGGACTTCCCTGTGTGCATGTATCGCTTCCCACCGGGTACTCTGCTGGCCCCGCAGCACCACATCACGGTGAGCCCTGCTGCCTGCTGCCCACATTGCCTGTCCCAGCCCAGTCTGTTCCTCACTTAGTACCTGGCCTTTCCCTAGGTATGGGGCGAAGGAGCCAGCAGGACCAAGAAGCAGCTGCCAGTGGCCTCAGGCCAAGACCCCTTCCAATTCCAATCTAGCCGAGGCTGTGTGACAGTGCTGGTCAACCCCCAGGGTCAGGTCAGTGCTGACCCCAGCCAAGGAGCTGAGGAGCCGGTTGGCCTTACCTGGTTAGAGTTAATGACATGGCCTGATGGCCTTGTAGGTCCTCAGCGAGCATCAAGCCACACCCTGCGTGACTCTGGGCTCAAAGATCTTCACCGACAACACTGACTGGTCCATTGACTGCTTCCCGCTCTCAGAGTCTGAGCCTAATGTTCACCCTGGTGAACAGCAGTGTCGACCTTCATCACCACAGAAGGGTCGGCGGGCAAAGGATGCTGGGGCCAGGCACAAGAAGCCAGGGTAGGCGCAAGCTTCTGATTCTGCTTTCCAAAAGCACTTGTCCCTTTCTTCCCTAGGTGTCGCCTTGGACAGGACTGCCACCCTGGCTCATGCTATCTTGCATTATGCCCAGCTTTGGCTGGAACTGACTAGGATACTCCTCAGGTCTTTCCCATATCTCCAGGCCAGGTGTTCGTCAGCACAGGCACTCCAGCACTAGCGGACTGAGGGCCTCACGAACTCTTCGCCCCACAGAGACCCGGGATATCTTGCCACTCCTAAGCTCCCGAAAGCTCCCTCCCTCTGGGGAAGTTCTTGCACAGCAGGAAGGTGTGAAGGCGGAGACCTCAGAGCTCCTGCCCGTGATCCCAGAGTGTCCCTCCAGACTGTGTCTTGGTGAGGACTCACTGGGGAGGCAGGAGTACAAGGTCCAGGTGAGTGTGATGCTGTGGCCCGAGACTCTTTGATCTGCTAGTCCACATGGCTCTTAGGTCCCAGTGTTTTCTGCAGGTATGCCGGAAAAGCGTGGACCTGAGTTGCCCCATGGTGGCCCTGTCAGTCCAGAACACAGCCGAGAGCAGATATGGCTTCCGCTTCCTCTGCTACCCTCCCATCACTGAGGAATTGTGTCGGCGGTTGTAGGTCAGCCAGGCCAGGCAGGCAGTGACAGCTTCATAATTTATTGAACCAACCATTGCTTACAAAGTAAAGCACATTTCTGCATACCTGAGAGTTGAAAATGATTCGCTTGGCTTTTACAGAGGGTATATGGTGTCCCAACAGAAAGGAACTGCCCCACATAAGGAAACCTGCAAATCTTCCCAGGATGCTTGTGCAATTTTGAACCCTAGGATAAGCAGGCTCAGAATTTGGGCCATACAGATGACCCAGAGTCCTGGGATATCTAAAGGGTCCAGCCCCAGCTCCACCTACTTCACTGTGGCCCCACCTAGGCCAAGACATATCAGCAAGGGAAGGTTACACTAAGGGAGAGAATGGGCTGGAGGGATAGGGTTCAGGTGATGAAGGCAGTGGAGCCCTGGAGGGCAAGCTGCTGGACCTAGTGCTGGCTTTGGGTCTGGACATCCCTGGGCTCGATGGCTGGGGCCTGAGGACGCCTCCAGGGCTCTCAAGGCAGTCACTGCAGCCAACCTCTCACCCAGGACAGACCCCTCACCCAGGCTAGGCCCCAAGCTGCCCAGGACTCTAAGCCTACGTCCTCTGAAGGGCAGGTCTGCAGATCTTCCCAAGGAGCTGATGCCTGACTCAGGTGGCATTGGGTACTTTGGGGGAGAAGGGATCAAGTGAAAGCCTGATGTCCTGGAAAGTTCTAGAAAGAAGGAAGAAAACAGCATGTCAGAGGGGACCTGTCAGATGAGGTGGGGGAGGGTTAGTTGGTGCCCATCCATAACCTTGCAGCCTGGAGATGGTGGCAGGCTAGGGGCAGTGCAACCACAGGTAGAGAGGATTCCAAAGTCCTTTGTGTTACCTACAGGTGGGCGGCATCCCTTTCCCACTAGGCTACCTCTCTTTGCCCTGCTTCATCTACTTCCCAGAGAAAACATGGCTTCAGTCCTGAGGCTAGTTCTAGGGCAGTGATTCTTAACCAATGGGTTTTGTCTCCACAGGGGTTGTATACCAAATGTCCTGCATATCAGGTATTATCATATATTATGATTCATAACAATAGCTAATTACAGCTATGGAGTTATCATGAAAATAATGTTATGATTGGTGGTCACCAAACATGAGAAACTATTTTGCAGCATTAGGAAGATAGGAAAACACTGTCCTAAGGCCAACAAAGTGCCATGAGGCCTGTGTTTTGGCTCAGGGTCATCTGAACTTCATCCCTGAGTGTATGTTCATCCCTGAGGGCCTAGTTCTTAAGCTTCTGTGATAGTGTGAGGTAGGTGGCTAGGGTCACCCAGTGCCTTTATGCCTAACATCTGTAGCAGGAGATCCAGGCACTGTTCCAATCAACCCTTCTGCTGGTCACCTTCCTACTGTCATTGAACCTGTGCAGTTCTTGTCCACTGGGTGGCCAAATGTTGATCCTCTCAAGGCCCTCTTCTTGCTCACTGCCCCAAGCACCAGGTAGTCCACAGAGGGGCAAAAGTGTGGTTGTTTGGTCCTTCAGAGATGGTCATTGACATCCTTTGTATTTCTCTGTTTGTCCATGTCTACAATGTACCTTCCTAAGGCTTGCTGGGTAGGGGGTCGCCTCATCTGCAGTCACTCTGGTTCTCTTGGAAAGGGTTCTGCCTGGCTTAATTCTGTGTCTCTATGCCAACCCAGGTCAGTCCTACCGGGTTGAAGCCATTGGCTGTTCCTAGCCCTCTCTGCCCTGGTCTCTCGGTTTTCTGTTAGGCACTTTCCTACCCCTGATTCCTACCAGTTTCTCCTGAGAATTGTTGTCTGTTTCTAGATGCCCTTGGCCACCATGAGGCTCTCAACAGATGCTTGCCTCTGGACTTGCTCATCTCCTCCTTTGTGGAATGTCTCCCTCTCTCCTTTATTAGCCCAGGTGCCCTTGAGGTGTCATGGTGTGGTGGAGGAGTTGGATGAAACCCTCTCTAGGTTTCGAAACCCACTCATCCCTACTTTGCTAAGAGGATTGACTCATGCAGCTCCCCCCAGAACCCCCACAAAGGAAGGGTCTGAGCTGTATTAGACTAGTCTGAGGTGGGGATATCCATGCCCAGGTGAGGGATCAGGTTACTCTTAGGCATCGGGGAGTACCTGAGACCAGGCGTGGCGGGGTTAGGGAAGTCTTGGGTCCAGTCTGGTCTTCCTGTTCTACAGGATCCTTCTGTGGGTCCTGGGCTTGGACCTGAGCAGGTCTTTCCTGCTGGAACTCCAGCTGTCTTTGGAGAAGAGGACTGAGGTGGGGAAAGGAGAGAGCTGCAACTATGCCTGTCTCAGACCCAGACCCAAATGACCATCACACTGGGATGGATCACTGGCCTGTGGCTCCTGTGGCTGTCCTGGGGGACCAGTGGCTGCTCAGCCATGGAAGCTTCCATCCCAGATGCCCCCCACACCAGGCAGGATGAAAAGTGGTAGGGCTGGCTGGCAGGGAGAGGGGCACCAACCGCAGGCCAGGCTCCATCCAGGCCCGAAGCCCAGTCATGGCCAGGTCACAGCTTTCTGCAGGGTCAGGCCTTGGGGTGGAAGGTCTGATGGCCAGATCTGGCCTATGTGGGGGCATCTGTTCCAGGGGTGCCCATTCCTAGGGAGGGAAAGGGATGGTATGGGGACCCTGACCCTGGAATGGGAGGGCCAGAGCATGGGCATGCCAGGAGTCCTGGACACTGATATATGGTGGGGGAAGCTATGGGTGGTGGTCGAATTCAGGAGAAGGATTTCAGATGATGGTATAGTGTGGGCTGAGGGCAAAGGGTGATAGTCTACTGTGGGAAGAAGGGCTACCATCCTCATCTACTTGGAGCGTGGAAAGGGCATACCTGGTACTGGCTTCTACGTTCCCGAAGGCCTTTGGTGGGGTTCCCACAGAGAACTTGACCAGGACCTGAAGAAGAGAGTCTGGCTATGGTTTGGGGTCAAGGTACTGTAGGGTCAGCTCTGGGACATATAGGTTCAGTTACCATGGGTGAGGTTGCTGGCATGGTCATCTGTGGCTGGGTTCTCAGAAAGCAGACCTTCAGGCAAGGGGCCCCCAGGAACCAGCAGGGACAAGGCCCATGGCTGGGTCTCAGGCACAGGTAAGGTTGGGTCAAATTTCCGAATGGTAGCTCCATGGGGATCATCTGTCCAGGGTTAAAACCAGAGGTGACTGGGCTCATGCTAGCCAGCATGCTTCAAATTCAGACCACAGAGCACAACCCTGTCATTCAAGGAGCTGTGTGACCCAGGGCTGTCCTGTAATAGTTCCTTTCCCTTCCAGAAAGATCCACAGCCTCAGACCCTCCTCTCCCTCAGCATAGGACAGGGGAGGCCAACTGTCGCTGCTCATGGGAATATCTTGACCTGGGGCCAGTGTGCATGGGAGAAAGGTGGGGAAAGAGAATAAAGTGCAGTCCCCCGTCTCTGAAAGGCCTAGGGAACTAACGGAGGTCTCTTTTTTCCTGGGGTTCAAGGAAGCCTGTCCTCTTGGGGTACTGGTGGAGGCCTGACTTCCTGGAGGAGTCAGGGGTTGAGGCTAGTACCGACATCTGCAGTTAGTGTCTGGCCTACCCAGCCGAGGGAGGAGAATGTCAAGCACGCTGCCTTCCTTGATGGCTTCCTTCACCATCAGCCAGTCCTGGCTCAGCGTCTGGGGCACAGGCGCACTGGTGCATGTGGTGGGCACCTCGTCGAGGACGTGCAGCTGGGGGATGAGCTTCTTTACCTCTGCTCTGTAGTTGTAGCCCTGGGGCGCCTGGAGGGAGAGAGGGGTCGGTAGGCCGGAAGTCTCGCGGACCCCATAGGTCAACTGTTTCTGGGACTCCCTCTTCCAGACCAGAAGGTGGTACAGGACAAAGGTGATACTGCCTCATCCTACTACAGCCTAAGGCCTGCAGGGGCTGGAATTTCATCCTCTCAGAATGTGTCCCCTCATCCCTGAAGCCCGTAGCCAAGGTTCTAGAAGCCCTCCAGCACGTGGAGCTGATCATGGGTCAACACCAAGCAGCAGCCATTGAGGTAGATGGTAAGCTTGGAGCATGTGTGGCCTGTGTGGGATGCATGTGGAGTCACCTGCTATAAAGGAGCTTGCACATACCTGATAGTTCAAAACAGACTTCGGCTGTGTAGGCCTCCAGCAACAGAAGTGATAGAGCTCACAGAGAACAAGCCAGAAGGTACATGTGGGCCTAGAGGTCCCCATTCTGTGTGGCCCCCTCCCAAATATATGTTGACTGGGTGTTCAGCACACACACCTTGTTGGAAGGGCCAGGATCTGGCTTCAGGCACACCAGATTCCCCTCCAGTGTGAGCGTGGCCAAGCGTGGGCACAGCTGCAGGTACCGCATCTGCCCCAGGTCCTCCACATTGTTGCCCTCCAGGTCCAGCACCTCCAGCTGCTCGAGCAGGCACAGTGGGCTCAGGTCCGAGATGTTGTTGTAGGAGACATAAAGTTCCTGAGGGCCACACGGGGGACCTCAGCTGGGGTCTGTCCTCATCTCCATGCCTTGACCCCAAGTGCTACAGACTCACCTTCAGTTCCAAGAAGGAGCCAATGCCATCCAAGTCAGTCAGGCCACAGCGAGCCAGCCACAGCACCTGCAGGTGGCCCAGAGAAGTGCCCAGGTCTCTGCAGAAGGCAGGCAGAGTGGTGGGATGGTTAACTTCAATGTCACCTTGACTGGAGTTAGAATCACTTAGGAGACACACTGGGAGCATGTGTCTGTGAAGGCATTTCCAGAAAGATTTAACTGAGGAGGGAAGAGCCACCCTGAAGGTGGGGGGGCATCTCCTCATGGGCAGGGATACTGAAGAAAATAAGATGAGGGAAGGGAGAAAGCCAGCTGATTGCTGGCGCTCCATTTTCTGCTTTGTAATCTGCTTAGATGTGAGCAAACTTCCACTTCCACTGATATGAGCTGCTCATGCCACCGTGCCTTCCCTGCCTTGATGGTGTATTCCCTAAATCATGAACCAAATAAACCTCTCTTCCTTTAAGTTGCTTCTTGCCAGGTATTAAGCCACAGCAGTGACAATAAAAACTAACTACTGTAAGTGATCCAGTGCTGTCATGGGGTTTTCTTTAGCCAACAGAAGCCTATGCCATGCTACTACCCTCTCTTGCTGCCCTTGGGAGCAGGGATAGTTTTGATTGCTTATGTTAGCTTCCAGCTGATGGGCTCCAGAGATCTCTACTCCCCATCTTTCCCCTTACCCCATCATGGGTATAGTTCAAATATGTTCCTGGAAGAGCTTATGTCTGTAGGCAGAGGTCCCTGAGTATTGGGACCCCTTCCCAAGCATGCTGGGTGCTTGGCATCCACAGCTTGTTAGAAAGGTCAGGGCCAGCCTGAGACATACCAGATCGACCCTGAGGAACTGCCTCCAGGCTGCTGCCTTGGCCCAGCTCTTCCTGTTACCTGTGCCTTTCCCTCCCACACTGGTCTACTATACCCATGAGGCCTCTTCCCGGAATGCACACAGCTTCTATGTCTAAGGATCCATGCTTGCTCTCTCTTGCTGTAATGCTCTTCCTGTAGCACTGAACTGCTCTTTGCCTGGTAGTACAATTGCCCCCTGACCTCAGGCTTCATGAACTACCTCTGTGTCTCATGGCCCTAAGTCCTTTCAGTAAGGACTCATCCTCCATGCAGCCCATCTGGGGCTTGTTTTCTGTACATTTACTTTTAGTTTTTGTCCTTCAAAGTCAGTTGCCTTAAAACAATCTCTCTTTCTGTCTGTCTCTCTGTCTCTCTGTCTCTGTCTCTCTGTCTCTGTCTCTGTGTGTGTGTGTGTGTGTGTGTGTGTGTGTGTACTCGTATATATGACACCATGGCATCCATGTGGAGATTAGAAGACAACTTGTTAGAACTGGTCCTGTCCTTCCTTTGGGGAAGATCTTTAAACAAGATCTGTTTTTCTTATGTGTATGTGTCTCTGAGTGTATGCCTTGTGTGTGAAGATGCCCTGGCAGACCAGAAGAATGTTAGACCTCTACCTGGAGCTGGAGTTAAAGATGGTTGTTAGCTACCTGACATGACTGTTGGGAACCGAATTCAGGCCCTCTGGGAAAGCAGCAAGGGCTCCTGAGTGCCGCACTGTCTAGCTTTTCAGCTCTGTCACAGACAGAGTTTTAGTTTGTCACGCTGGTCTGTGGTCTGTAGCTCACATCGGCGTCTGAGAGGCGCCTTCAGTTTGCTTGGAGCTGAGGCAGTTTAGTTGTTTTCCTACATTCCTTTTCAAAGCTTGCCCATTTCTTCCTGCAACCTGAAGCTCAGAAAAAGAGTTCCATGACTGGGCTGAGCTTCCAGGAGTCAGGCAGCTTCCATTGCTTTTGGTGGGCCACATATCCAGCTAAAGATGAATTCTTGTTGTTGTAGAGGAGTAAGTATTAGGCAATAATTAGATTTTGCTATACCTTGTAATAATAGGAAAACTGTAAAATTCTTAAGAGTTGATGGCAAAAAAATAAAGCATATACCATTTGCAGAGTCTTGTAACAGACACAAAGAAAAGTCTAGATTTTGAAAAGTTAAACTAGCCAGATATGGTGTATACCTGCATACCTGGTATGGTGTATACCTGTCTTGCATGCAGTGCAGGAAGCTGAGGGAGATAACATCACGACCTCAGTTCAAGGCTAGCCTGAACAACCTAGTGAGACACCCCTGCACCCTTATTTGTAAATAAAACAAGCAGGGTGTGGTGCCTCATGCCTTTAATCCCAGCACTCTGGAGGCAGACATAGGTGGGTCTCTCAAGGACATTTGATCTAACAGAGAGAATAATTACAGGACAGTCAGGATACTCAGAGAAACCCTGTCTCAAAAAGCCAAAACATACAAACCAACCAACCAAGCCAGGCACCTTGGGCCACGCCTGTGTTCTCAGCACTTAAGATGTAGAAGCAGAGACAGGAAGATGAAGAATTCAAGGCCAGCTGCTGAAGAGCGCTGGTTGTTCCTCTAGTGGACCAGAGTTCAATTCCCAGCGTCAATATGGCAGCTCATGACTCTAAAGCTCCGGTTCTAGGGGACCCGCTACCCTCTTCTGGCCTCTGAGAGCATCAGGCATGCATATGGTGCACTGACATACATGCAGGCAAAATAACCATAGCCATAAATAAATAACTATAAATAAAAGTATAAAAAAAGACTTTGAGGTCAGCCTTGGCTATATAGCAAGTTTGAGGTCAGCCTGGGTTACTTGAGACTGTTTGAAAAAGGAAAAAAGTTAGAGGATTAGAAGTGAGGCAAAGCCCGCAGCTCAAGAAGAAGAGACAATAACAAAGCCAAGAGGGAAGGATGAGGTCAAGAAAAGGGTGAGCTGGGGCTGGAGAGATGGCTCAGCAGTTAAGAGCACTGACTACTCTTCCAGAGGTCCTGATTTCAATTCCTAGCAACCACATGGTGGCTCACAACCATCTGTAATGGGATCGGATGCTCTCTTCTGGCGTGTCTGAAGAGAGCAACAGTGTATTCACATACATAAAACAAATATATATTTTTTTCTTATTTATTTATTTATTTATTTATTTATTTAATGTGTGTGACTACACTGTCAAGATCAGTCTGGAGTAAGGATAGCAGAGGAGAGTGTAGTGCAGACTGTACACTGAAGACTGTAGTACATAGATAACCCAGTACAGAGGTAAGAGGGGACCAGGTAATGATCCAGGGTTCTTTGCACATGATCCTCATAAATGACAGACCAGACTGGAGTTCACTGGAAATGACATGGGTTTGCAGACAACTCTGTACCAGGATAGAAAAGATAATTCCTAGGAATTAACAAGAAAAGAGAATCCATCCCCAAATTAGCACACAGTACAGGAATCGAGCCCTAGCATCTCTGCAGGGAGAGAAGGATAAGCAATGAAGGCACATAAAAGGGGCGTAATTTTGTTTTGTTTTGTTTGTTTGGTTTTTTTTTTTTTTCCCCCAGTTTCTCTGTGCAGTCTTGGCTATCCTAAAATTATCTCTGTAGACCGGGCTGGCCTCAAACTCACCAACCTGCCTCCTGTCTCTGCTAGCCAAGTGCTGGGATTAAAGGCATGCCCCACCACTGCCTGACCATCTAAATTTCTTTTAACAGATTATCTGTGGCGCATCAGAGTGTAAGTGGGGTTTCACGCACTGTGGCACCGAGCAAAAGATGCTTGTCCACGCTCTGACAACATGAAGTCATTCTGTGTCAGTTCCAGCCCATGTATTTAGAACCTTTTGCATGCATGTTGGTGTTTATTTTCGGGGCTAAATTATCTCAGCTTCAAATGAGATGACAGCCACCACATTAAAATTATTTCCTAGCCCTTATAACACTACCTGAGATTTTAATATTTAATACTCATATTTGCAGTCATCTAAGGCAAAATAGCACTTTAGGGGATGCTGTTATTCAGTTTCCTGTTACAAATATCTGTTCATTTTCAATCATTAGAGATTGGTAAGCACCAATCAGCTTTGGTGCAGGATTGGACAACTGAAAGAAAGCAAAAATTGCAATATGCTTTTTTTTTTGCTATGATCAAATTGCTGAGGATATTTTCAAAACATTTGCAATCTGACTGTATTTCCTTTAGAATTATTTTGTTATGTTTCTTTTTTGTCATTTTGAGACAGGGTCACATATGTTCCAGGTTGGCCTTGAACTCACTATCTTTGGAGCTGAAGCTAATCTTCAACTGTAATACTTCGTGTGAGATCACAGGCCTGCACCACTACACCAGCTTCATTATTTCTTAGTTGTGTGCCACCTTTGCTTCTCTGTCAGGGTTCCCATCACTCATTTGTGTTTTAGAGTCAGGGTCACACTGTGCAGCCCTGAGTGTCCTGGAGTTCACTTTGTAGACAGTGTTGGCCTTGAGCTTCCAGAGATGACACTGCCTCAGCTTCCTGAGTACTGGGATGAAAGGTGTTTGTCACCATACTTGGTGGCCTTCAGTTTATTTTAAGTGCTTTCTTTCTACAGACCTGTATTGTTCTTTAAGATAATTTGTTCATGCAGACCTAGAAAACTTCTCTGTTAATCTGGAGGAAGGGCCACCTGACATGCAACCCCACGCCCTGTGTCTTCTCTAGAAAGAGCTGCTGGGCTCCAGCATCACGTGGCTCCATGCTGCAGAGGCGGCATCAGCTCTCCTATCTTTGACTGCATTTACACATCTTCATCATTTTGTTGAATTCTGTTTAATGCTTTTGTTGTTAAACAGCAATGTAAGATCAACTGGAAACAACTGGATGCTACACTTGCAGTCCAATTCAGATAGTTAAAAACTTGAGAGAAAATGAGAGCAAGAGGAGAGAGCCAGTGTGTGTGTGTATCTGTGTGTGTGTATATATATGTGTGTGTCTGTGTGTGTCTGTGTGTGTGTCTACTGCTGTGGACTGAATCCAGGAGCTCATGTATGAATGACAAATGACAAGCACTCTACCAACTGAGCTACATCCCCGCCTCTTTCTACAATTTTGACTGAAATTTCCCTCCTTACACTTCTAGGCTTGAGCCAGCAGCATCTTCACAAACACATTTGCTCAAACTACTAGTCTGTTGGTAATCTTGGCTTTGTTCTTTCTAGTCCAGAGTGACAGAACCACAAGGTGGCCTAGCATTTTGAAGGCAATGTTTTAAGCTAGTTCTTGAGAATTCTGAGAACACTAAACTTTCTTAATATTTCATTCCCTGTTCAGGAGGTATATGTTCTGCTGGGTCTAGCCTCAAGTGGAGGGTCAGCTTGGAGGCAGCTCCTACCTTCTCTTTTCCTAGGATACCAGCCACTTCCCTCCATCTCCTGGCCCTTAGGGTATAGTTAATGCCTGGGTTGCAGTGAGGTATGGGAGCTCGGGAAGCTCTAAGTCTAGGCTAGTTTGAGGCTGTCTGCCAGAAACCCCTCACTTTTCTGGAGGTCAGGAAACACACCTGGCCTACCAGCCACAAGACCTAGTATGACCGCCCTGAACAAGACCGCAGCTTTGGTTTTCCTATCACTCACAAGTGACAGGTACCTCCCTATGAGGGTGATAACAAGGTACTTGCCTCACTGTAGGGTGCTAGAAATAGGAGCCAGGGACACAAAGATACTTGGAAGGCAGGATACCTGGGACCCACCCATAAAGGGTCTTACCCCAGAGTCTTCCCTCTTCCCCTTCCACAGAGCCCACACTTGAGTAATGTCTCTAAAACCATTTGACAGTAGCCGCCACTCTCCAAGGCTCACCAGGGTAGAACAGGGTTGAGACCAGGGGCAGCTTGCCGTAGCTGAGTTCCATGCCCAGCCCTTGCTTGCCCTGGTCCAGGTCCTCACCTGAGGGAGCCCAGGTAGCTGTGGTTCAGCTTCAGTTGGATCAGGTTAGGGAGGTGCAATCCTGTGGACCAGAGGAAGAAGAGGTTGGCCTGGCCCCAGCAACCCTGCCCAGCTCTCTGCAGTGTCTTCTGCTCCCCATACTCCCAAGAGGCATCAACATCTGAGAGGCTGTTCACAGGTCCATGGCCTCTTCTGGCTCACAGGGACTAAATCAGGGTCCTCTGAAGGTACTCTGAGCCATCTCTCCTTCAGCGTGTAGGACTGACTGCATGCCCTTTCACCCATGTCTAGGCTAGCACAGGTGAACTGGTGCAGAAGGTACACACTGGCAAGGACTTGGCTTCAAGTGGAGCCAGGCTGGCACGGGTAGGTGAGCCCTGAGCATCCCCCTCCCTGACTCCCAGGACCTGAAGCATCCCCGCACCCCAACCCGAGACAGAGCTTTCACTGTGCAGCAGGTAAGTTAACAGGTCCCAGGAATGCCCTGCCAGAGTCCTGCACAGCCTAAAGCCCCAGAAGGCTCCTATTTCCAAAGCTTCTTAGGGTGGGACCCTGGCCCTCTGAGAGACAGAATCCCTGAAAGATGAAAAGAGGGGTGTAGGGCTGGTGAGATGGCTCAGTGGGTAAGAGCACCCGACTGCTCTTCCGAAGGTCCAGAGTTCAAATCCCAGCAACCACATGGTGGCTCACAACCATCGTAACGAGATCTGGTGCCCTCTTCTGGAGTGTCTGAAGACAGCTACAGTGTACTTACATATAATAAATAAATAAATCTTTAAAAAAAAAAGAAAAAAAGAAAAGAGGGGTGTAGGGTAGCCTATAAGGCCCCAAGGAAGAGCAGGTGCCCCTTGATCTCCTGGGTGCACAGAGATCCTACACAGAGCTGTCAAACACTTATATGCAAAACTGAAAGCCCAGCTAACCAGGATGGCGAGTGTTGAACTTCACTTGTAATCAGAGAAAAGCAAACAAAATGCACAAGAATCTTTCCTGTTGAGATGGTTCTGGTGAAATCTGAACAAGGCCGGTGACACAGATAAGAGCGCTCTATCAGTATTCTTTTCAGACTTGGCTCTTTATATTGAGAGTACTTAAGATAATGTTCTCTGTAGGAAGTGGGCACTAAAGCATTAATGAAGGTGAGGAGCCGTATCCCAAACGGATTAAAAAACCATGGTTTTCAGGGATGTGTGTGGATTTTCAGGGATGTGAGCGTGCTCCACCAAAGCTGCGAGGGAGAGAGAGAGAATGCCAAGATCTCTGTGGTAATTACAGAAGGGGATTCAGAGAAAGGGTACACACGAGGGATGGATATAACATTTGTACACTGTGTGTATAAATTCCAAATCATTTCCAAATAAGGTCTGGGACTACTTTGCATGGGGGCATCGTACCTTTGCTATTTTGCCATCCTGGTACTGGTGTTCGGTGTGGTCCCCCTGGAAAGCCATTTAAGAATATAGACCCCAGGCTAAAACTTCTGAGTATGGAGCTTAGTCCTAAAATCCAGTCTTAAGGAAAAAGACATGCTGCCCAAGGTGTTTGCTAGCTTTTCATTTACAACCAGGAAATACAATTGGCTCATCGAAAGGCCTAGCTGTGACAGTCATAGGGGCATGGGTGTGACCAGCGGCTCTCACCGAAGTTCCCCAGGCTGTTCTTACGGGTGTCCACACACATCTCCAGCACCCTCACCAGTTGGAGGTCATCTACCTGGGCCAGGGCCTGCTGCAGAAATCATCAGGTGTCACTCCAGGTTCTCTCCATGCTCTTGGCTGAGGACTCTGTAAAGGTGCCTACTGGAGCAGGTGGAGGTGCTCCCCCCACCTCCACCTCATCCAAGTCGGGCTTTCCATAAGAGTTTGCCTGGTGGGCATGACGGGAGCAGAGACTGGAACTGTTTGACTATCAGGGAAGGAAGGGCCTGCACTTGGGGTGCCAGTCTCCAGATGAGACCTTCAGAACAGACCCAACAACGCAGTTGGAGCCCAGAGGCCTGCTGAGCAGCATCCAGCCACTGCATACCTGGACCAGAGGACATACAAAAACACTCATGCTGGAAGTCAAGGCATGGGGGCCCTACTGGTCTGTCTGTTCTTGTAGATGGACTAGACAAGACACTCATGTGTGTGAAATGCCACCATGGTCTCTTAGAACCCTGGGCCACGCATGCTACAGCACCAGTGGATACCTTGGGGAGCACATGCAGGCTCTGGCCTAGCAGGCTAACCAGTTATTCTGAGGAGGTCCTGGGTGATAGCATCCATCAGGATTCTTTCCTTCATGGTTGCCCACTATGCATAAGTTGCAAACTCTTAAGTACTGAGAGCATCAGTGGCACCCAGGTGGGCTCTATAAGGCCTTAGACTTAGGGATGAGGTGAACCAATGGGCTCTCACACTAGATTTGGAGGAAGGGCTTTACCTGCTGCCAATGTAGTCAGTGTACCAAGGTCAGACCCTGCCTCAGGCAGGTTGAGAGGAGACAGGAACTCTAGCCTTGGCAGGGGGCCATGGACCCCAGTTGCCCTCCCAGCATCCCATTATGCCACCTCTTTGTCCTCCCTGTTGCAATATTAGTTCTTGAGTAAAGGACTTCTTGTCAGCTTGAGTACAGGCCTCAGCCAATAGTTATGGAATCCTGGCCCAACAGTGCCATCTGTGATCTCAATGCCTGGGGATGCTTGTGCCTGTCACTTGGGGGTTGCTGGCAGGGACTCTAAGGGTAGAAAGGCAGGGAGAACTAGTGGAGGGAAAGCTAGATATAGGCAGAAAGGGTTCCAAGATGTCACTTCATGCAGACCCATGGCAGAGCCTCAGGCCCCAATCACTTACCAGTCGAGCAGGGGATAGGCGCTCCTCCACCCACCGCTCCCTATGGATATCCCCATGGCTGCCCAGTCTCTTGTTTTGTGGGTGGGGGTTGTTTAGGCCCTGCCAGCTCAGCTCCCGTACCCGGATACTAGCTGTGCCTGGTCGAGACCCCTGGGATCCATCCCAGGCTGGGTCCATCCACATCCAACCTGTTAAGAGAAGCAGAGGGCCAAGTCTCCTTTACAAGGTTCTAGTTCACAACAATGGCCCACAAAGCCTTGACATTAACTCTGATCTTCCATGAGCCTCCCATTTCCCAGCCTGATTGGGCCTGCTCTGAGGGGCCCCGGGCAATGTCCGTGGTCTAGATAACTGGAGAGCACACATACCCCACCCTAGCTTCTGTTCAGTTTTTTTTTTTTTTTTTTTTCATTTGGCTGATACCATCCCTTTGCTTCTCTATTTTAAAAAAGAGATGTGTGTGTATGTGGAGGCCAGAGAACAACTTTGGGTGCCATTCCTGGGGTGCCATCTTCTACTTTTGAGATAAGGTTTCTCACTGGCCTGGGACTCACCAAGTAAACTAAGCTTTGTCTCCACAGTGCTGGGACTATAAGCTCACACTACCATGCCTGGCATTTTGTATGATAATTTTGGGGATCAAGTTCAGGTCTTCATGATGACAAAGCAATCAATTTGCTGTCTGAGCTATCTCCTTGGCCCCTGGTTCTATATTTGTTTCCCACACTGTCCACACAATGAGCACCGGCTCCAAGCTCCAAGCTTTGCTGTCTGGGGGCGTCACAAAGGCTGTGAGTTGGGGCTGGAAAGCTAGATCAGTGGTTTAAAGCTGTGAGGCTAGGGATACTGTACAAGATGCCTGTAGTGACCAGCAGCAAGTGGCTACTGACAGTACTGACAGTTCCCTGAGCTGCCCCTGACAATGGTTGTGGATCTGCCTTCATTAATGGTCTCATGAGTCTAAGTTTAGGATCAAGATAGCAGACATTACCTCCAACCATCCACACAGTCTTCTGATTAAGTACCTGAAGGTAGCCGGCTCCTGCTGTAGGTCAAACATCCGGGCAAGGGGGCCACATGTGTCTACATGTAACACCTGTAAAAGAGAATTAGATTAGCTTCCTGGTTAGATCACTGTACTCTGTGGTACCTGAGCTGGCCAAGGTCACAGTACCCAGAAACAAGCAGGTACAAGAATGTGGGAGATGTTAGGTGGAGGCCTGGCCCTGAACTCCCTGTGACCATTCTAATGGAGGATATAAAGCTCCTACAATGAGGATTCAGCCAGGGTCCCTCTCCATCACCCAATGCAAATAAAGACGTGTTCTGAGTCCTACTTCTACTCCCAGAGGGGAGCCTGGGAATGCTCTTGTCAATCATCTTCTGTGGGCCCGCCTCTCCTGCAGGCACTCCTTCCCATACTTTTTTTTCAGGTGCCTCTACACCTCTGGTAGGAAGTGCATAAACTGTTTCTCCTTAAAGATACAGAGGTCTGTGTTTGGCCCCACATCTTATACTCAAGAGACAATGGCTAAGGTAAGAACTCTGTTCAGAACATTAAGTATCCTTTCTTCTTGGTCCTCCTCCGTGGCCTCCATGCAGGTTTGGCCGACCCCTAACTCCTGTACTTCCTGTCGTTCCCAGATACATTTCTCTAGTTAGAGTGATCCCCTTCCACTGCACTTCATGATTTATTGCTTACTCTGTCCTGTATGTCTTGTCCCACAAGACGTGGGTCGCCCAGGATCCCCCTAGCACAAAGGACATGGAGAGGAGGTGCCTGGCTCTCACCTGAGGGGTGGGCCAGAGTGCCCAAGACTTGGAAGCGCAGCCCTAGGTCCCTCCACCGCGGCGGTCGCTCTCTCAGGTGAGGGCTTTTTTTAAAAAATTATTATTTTTACCACCGCGGTGGGGTTGCAGGCCTGGCGCCATGGCAACGGGGGCGGGGCTCATTTGAATACCCAAATATTCGTGAGCCGCGGGCATCCGGGGCTGCGGTACGATGAGCCCCGCCCCCTAGCAACGGTTGCCGGGACACGCGGCAGATCCGGTGGAAATGCTCCCTAGAGTAAGAGGCAAGCCGGATGGCTGAACGTAGTGAAGGCACTCACGGTGGTTCAGAGAGCCGTCCGTGAGAGGCTTCTGGCCAGCTCTCGGTTATCTGCCTGCTAGATGAATAGAACAAGCCGAGCTTGCACCCCGGGCGGCGACCGGGGTGAGCGTGCAACCCCAGGCTTGCACGACCTGAGTAAAAGCCCTGTCGGTTTTCTGAGGACGTGCTTACTCGTTTCTTTGAAATTTCAAAAAGTGTTGAAAACATGTCATTTGCGTCTGACACAGATGTACCCTACTTGCTTGAGTGGGTGGAACACTTCATTTCGCCCCAATACCAACTTTTCTGACTTTCGGGGTCGTTCTTCAAATGGACGCAGTATGAGCTTCTGCAGTGTTGGGACCTCGAGTTTGAGAGAGGTAGGGGGTCTTCTCCAAAACACGAAGAGCGCGGTGTGATGGGCCGACGCTGCCCCAGGATGGAGCCTTCGCTCCACCTCGGCCTACGAGAACTGGCAGCTAGGGGCTCCGGCGAACTCTGTCTTCCTCTGTTATTCCGCGTCCGCGGTGCTGACTGTCCCCGACGCCAAGACCCGGGCGGGATGACCTTTCCACTCGTGGGCTTTTGGGCCTTTGGTGATGCTGCAGGGTGGAGGCTCTGTAGTAGGTCCTCAACGCAACCCGAGCGTGCACCAGTTTCTCTCCGGAGGAATCCCGGGCTCGTAAGCACCGTCTCCGTCTGTCTCTTCTGCACCTAGGCACTAGACATCACTGTTGAGTGCAGGACCCAAGTTCCGACACTGCCTTCCCCGCGGCTCCAGGAAGCCCCGCCCAGCTGCGGCTTCTGACGGATGGGTTGCTCAGCCAACCACAACAGGTCGCGGTGGGGAGGAGTTCGACCAATCACGGGCCGCCTCGAGTTGACGGACGGGCGTGGGGCGGAGCGGGGCGGGGCGAGCGCGGGCCCGGCCAAGTCCCCGCCGTCCGCTCCCGGCGCCCGCAGCCCGAGCCGCACCCGCCGCGGACGGAGCTCATGCGCGGGCCCAGTCGGCGCCCGTCCGCGCCCCCGCCCTGCCCCGGCCCCGGCCCCGGGGGCAGTCGCGCCAGCAAGCGGTGAGTGCGGGCACGGGGTGGGGCGCGGGGCGCAGGTGATCGGTGCTTCCTCGCTCCTCTCGGCCCGGCAGCGTGCCTAGCGTCCGGTTGCCCGCCTCTGCGGCCGGGCTCGCTCTGCCTGTGGCCGTCCTCCCAGCGAGGCGCCGCCCGGGCCTCCGGAGACTCTGCGCCCCGCGGCCATCACGCTCGGGCCTCGGGGCCACAAGGACATCCGCGTTGGGCCCCAACCAGGGCCTTCTGCTCCCAGCCACCCCTCGCGTTCCTGCAGTCACCTGCTTCCCACACCCTCAGCCGTTTTTTTCCCCCCACTGTGAAAGCTCCCTGGCCCCTTGTGGAAGGTTTGTCTTAGTGGAGGGCAGGGTCCTTCTCCAGCCACCCTCCCCCCCGCTGCCGGGACCGCGCCTGGCATGCAGTAGGCGCTCAGTAAATAGTTGTAGGTTGCACCCACATGCCGGCGGGCCAGAGCCGGTTGTAGGCTGGCATTGGCCTGCCTGGGCACGCCGAGGCCGCCGTGGCAGGACCTGTTTTTTGGGGGGTGGCCTCAGCCCTCAGGCGCCTCCAGTTGAGGGTTTCTGCCTACCTAGCGACTTCTAATTTGGGTGCGTGGTTGGGAGAAGCTCTCAGCTGTCAGCCCTGCCTTGGGGGCCTCTCCCTGCTTCCTCACACAGCCATTAAGTGCTGTTTGAGGAGGTTGAGGGGGGGGTCCTCCCTTTTCAAGCTGGAGGTGCCACAGGTGATCGACTGGGCCACTGGCAGGCCTGCCTGCTCAATGCTGGAGAGGGCCCTTGGGTCAGGCATCTATTAGCCGTCTCAAGTGGCGAGGGCCTTGGCTAAGTGTGCTTCTCATCGGCAGGTGGGGCAGGAGCTCCTGGATTGGCAGCCGCTGTAGAAGCTATGACAGAATACAAGCTTGTGGTGGTGGGCGCTGGAGGCGTGGGAAAGAGTGCCCTGACCATCCAGCTGATCCAGAACCACTTTGTGGACGAGTATGATCCCACTATAGAGGTGAGCTCTGCCTACCTGCCAGAGGTGGGCTCTGGCAGTGGTCATGGGTAAATGACCAAACAGCCCAGGTCTTGTAGGTGTTATGATCCATCAGGGTATGAGAGGTGCAAGGGTGTAGGCTGGTTCTGTGGATTCTCCGGTCTGAGGAGAGGTGAGACCCCCTAAGCCGTGTTGTTTTGCAGGACTCCTACCGGAAACAGGTGGTCATTGACGGGGAGACATGTCTACTAGACATCTTAGACACAGCAGGTCAAGAAGAGTATAGCGCCATGCGGGACCAGTACATGCGCACAGGGGAGGGCTTCCTCTGTGTATTTGCCATCAACAACACCAAGTCCTTCGAGGACATCCATCAGTACAGGTGAGCCACCTATGGCTAGCCCGTGAGCCCGTGGCACACGTGAGGAAGGTTCCCGTGTGCACACTGAGGCTTGATGTCTTTTTTTGAATGTCCTGGACACAGTCATGCCTGCAGCCTGCTAGCTGGCTCATATCCACCCCATCCCCCTCCAGGGAGCAGATCAAGCGGGTGAAAGATTCAGATGATGTGCCAATGGTGCTGGTGGGCAACAAGTGTGACCTGGCTGCTCGCACTGTTGAGTCTCGGCAGGCCCAGGACCTTGCTCGCAGCTATGGCATCCCCTACATTGAAACATCAGCCAAGACCCGGCAGGTGAGCCTGTTTCCCTTTCCACAACTAGTCAAGGATTTACCGCACCCCACCCCAGCCAGGGAGCAGAGCTCATCGCCACTCTCCCTCAACACAGGGCAGCCGCTCTGGCTCTGGCTCCAGCTCCGGGACCCTCTGGGACCCCCCCTCCCCCGGGACCCATGTGACCCAGCGTCCCTCAAGCTGTAAGTCTCCCAGACTGCAGGGCTGTGAGGGAGGCAAGGGCCAGGGTCTGGGCTTACGCCCTGCAGTTCTGAGTTCACATAGCTCTAGGGCAGGATGGGGTCCCTGGAGAGAGCTGCCCTGAGCCAGGCCGGAGCGGTGACCCAAGGGCCTTAGTTCTTCTTGTCCCCAGTGTCCTGTGGATACTGGCTAGTTTTAAGCCCTTCAGTGTTGTTAGGTTGTTCAACTTGAGACGTACTGGGGGTCTGGGAGAGTCCTGAGTTAAGTGGCTCTGACTTTGAGTGATACTCAGGAGTGAACCCTATTTCAGGAGAGTGGCCTGTGCCTTTCGGATGGCCAGGGCCCAGCTCCCTATTTGTGTTGGTTTTGCAGCTGAGGAAGGGAGCCTCCAGTGTTGGGGTGTGACCTGATCCAGGCAAGGAGTTTCTTACCCAGACAGCACCCCTTTTCTCCCCAGAGTTCTCTCTGATCCAGTCCCTCTGTCCCCAGGGTGTGGAGGATGCCTTCTATACGCTAGTCCGTGAGATTCGGCAGCATAAACTGCAGAAACTGAACCCACCCGATGAGAGTGGTCCTGGCTGCATGAGCTGCAAATGTGTGCTGTCCTGACACCAGGTGAGGCAGGGACCAGCGAGACGTCTGGGGCAGTGACCTCAGCTAGCCAGATGAACTTCATATCCACTCTGATGTCCCTGCTCCCCCAATTCTGCCAATCCCCCCCGCCTGCAGTCAGTCATGTCCTTTGTGCCCGTCCCGGCACAGGCTCAGGACGTGGAGGTGCCGGATGCAGGGAGGAGGTGCCGACGGAAGGAAGGAAAGAGGCGGGAAGGAAGGAAACGGTGCTGGAGCCAGGCCAGTCCAGGGATGGTGGACAGATGTGACCAAGACCTTCGCATGGACAATTTGAACAGACTGTCATGAACTGTCCCTGTTGCCACTGGCACCCAAGTCCTCCACCCCTCTCCGTTCCCTCCGGGCGCCTGCCTATGAGGGCACACGTTGCATCACAGTAAATTATTTGATGGTCTTGACTTGTCTCTGGCTGGAAGTAGGAGGTGTACTGCCTGTGGCCTCACAGAAGATGCTGGGAACCTGGGATCCATCATCTGCCTTGTTCCTGTTGCTAGAAGAGGCTGGGGAGGCTGGCCTGGGACCTCGGACTATACAGCCCTTCCCTTCTGCCTGTCCCAACTGTCTTGTGTTTGCTGCAGAAAGTTATAGGCAACACAAGAATAGACAGGTGATATGACCTATTGTCCTTTAACTAATGGGAGGAGGAGGGCTCTGAGAGTAAGAGGGTATCCCTTGTCTCCAGCAGGAAACACATTTCCTGCATTCTGGGATCCATGAAATACAGCCCCAAGAGGGACAGAGTATAAGACTTGCCCTGACCCAACATCCTGCAGCCCTCTGACCTGTGATGGAGATTCTAGGACTATGGAAATAGGGCCCTGATGTTATCTGTGTAGCCTCGGGTCCCACTGGTGCCTAGGGCCTGGCATCTCAACTCCCTGAGAGGGTAGAAACTGCCTCACTGGTTCCTCCCACTTCTCCGAGGTGTACAGATGTTCTTCTCCAAGTCACCTGTATGGTCTTGAGAGGCACATGCAGGTCACTGTGTGCTTCCTTCTGGCTCTAGTCATGGCTACAGGAGGGTCCATCTGCTTATCCTGGTCCTCATCCTGGCCACTGGGGCCTGTGGTGGGTGCCCTTTATACTTTCCAGACTCGAGTGGAATTGGGTGAAGTCCCTCTGTTTAGGGCACTTGAAATGTAAGGAGCCTCCAATAGACATGATGTAGAGCCTGCTGCTGAGTGGCTGGGCAGTGCGACACCACAGTTGCTCTCTTCCACAGTAGCCAGATGTTCAGCTTCCCTTGTCTGTGTGTATCTGGGGCTCCTGAGGTATCATCTGAAGCTTCAGTGACCCCTTTGGAGCCTTGTTGGTCATGAACCTAAGGTGGGTTGGAGATAGTGTCTGCTACACTAGGAGTTGTCCTTGGCCCTGTTTGAGAGTTTTAGCAGGCTGGGTCCATTTTGGGCTGTGATTGTCAGGGTGGTCAGGAGCTCAGTGTTGCTGTTGGAAGCAGTAGGGTGGAAAATATGGGGGCAGAGCTTCTGAGGCCTAGACATGTCCGCCCTGGGAAGAGACTCAAGCTGGAGCCAACCTGGGAAGCATGACACACTTTATCCCTTGCTCCCTAACAGAGGTCTGATGGTACTTCAGTATTTGCCCAGCCCGAAGCTGCAAGTCCTACAGAGAGACTGTAGGAAGTTTTCAAGGGTACACAGTTGGACTCTGGGCAGGGCCCTAGGAAAGGTCATTTGTTGTCCATGTCCTGCCTGTGCCCAGGTCCGTCTTGTTGAGGCTACTACATCTCAAAGTCAAAGCGAGATCCTGCCAGGAAAGTACCCTCAACTCTTAGGTGTGGTGTGGGGCACGGGCTTAGTACTTGGGACAGTACCTGGTACCCTGCCCAGCTAACCACACCTGGCTGGCCCACCCTTCATGGCTGGCTCACTCAGGGCTAGAGGTCGACAGTGTGATCCGTTTAAGCGTGGCCCTCAGTTAGCCAAGGTCTGGACTACATACCTGAGGAGGGACTTCTGTGTACCTCGAGGACTGTTTTTTTTTGCCGTGGTCATGACCACAACCTCATCTTCCAGGATGTAGATGTCCCAGAGCTTCAGGGGGACTTCAAGAGGTCTACATAATATAGCTGGCATGAGAGGATGTCACCTGTTCAGGTTGGGACCAATGACCCGTGCACAACCTTGGGTCCTCTATAGAGAGGTGATTCCATGAGGCTGTTATCAGACTGGTAGCTGCCCTGAAATAAAGGGCCTACTAAAACTCAGAGTGTCTCTGGTTCTCCTGTCCTGGATGGGTCTGCCAATGGTACTTGCTCAAATTTTGGCCTGTTCTATGGGTAGGACAGCAGGAGGGTCGCTCTTAGAGCCTAGCTCGTCCCTTGGATATGGGCCTTCTTGGGAGGCAAGGGAGTTCCTGGGACAGTCAAACCCCTGGGCTGGGCAACTGGCACTATGGAGCAAGGAAAGTCCCTGCCTATTCTTATTTCATTGCTGTGATGTCAGGAGCCCTGGACAGTTGATCTCCACACTGTTATCATGGGAGAACAGAGTTACTCAGGGTCGGGCTCCTGCCCACAATTGGCCGTAACCCTCTCTATTCTAGGTCCAGCCCAGTGCCTTCGTGAATAAGGCAGGACCCTTCATTCACTGTATACTTTTTTTTAACTTCCATTTTCATAATAAACTAGAAGCCAAAAGGGGGTGGCTGGAACCGTACTTGTGGAGTCCTAAGAGCCTATAGCCTACAAGTAGAGTTTATTCCAGAGTGGGGCAGCCATACCTTAAAAACAGTGGCAGGTGTCCCAGGAGTCAGAGGCTTACCCACAGCCTCAGAGAAGGGAGGAAAAACACCCAAGTCCCAGCAAGACTTGCTGCTCTACTATGTCCTGGTTTCTGAAGGGCCGGGTAGCCTTTGAGGAAGGACCTGTGGTAGATAAGCTTTGAGCAGCCATTTGGGCTCATGTGGCTGGTAAGGGACAGGGATGGAGGTTTGTGGCTGCCCCTTGGGCTCAGGATCAGGGGAGGACATGGATACGTTCCTGGCAGTCGCCTGGATTTTGGCCATAGATGGTGAGAGCTGCAGAATAATGAGCAGGATGCATCACCTGCGTTTGTTCAAGCACAGAGGGTTCTCTGCTGATAGGCACATGAGGAGATCCTTTGACAACCCCAAGACCATCCACAGCAGACAGTCCAGTGCTCAGAATGAGTAGGGAAGGGAAGGTGCTATGGCTATGAACTGTCACTAATTAGTGTGGCTGTCACCCAGCCTAGCTATTTTATCCCATGGGAGGCTGTCTACTTAACCTTAGATAGTGTGCTACTTATTAATTGGCTGCTGGAACAGTATCCAAAAAGCATCTTCCTTGTTGAGGACCATTGTCAGGACAGAGATAACCTGGCCCATGCCTAGGCAGTGGCTCCTGCTTTCAGGAATCAAAGTCATTCTGGGAGGAGATCACCCAAGATGGCTGAGGTCCCCTAGGGGCTGCCAGAGGACCTATACTGAGTGTATAGCCTTTGCACTTTGTCTTGATACCAGAGTTCTGGCCAGAGGACAGGGACCCCTGCTGTGGGCAGCCTCTGGAAGAAGGTCTGGAAAGTGGGTTGAAGAGGGCTGCAGCCACCTTGGGAACTGCCTGCTGGTCTTGTTCTCTTCTGGGCTTCAGGCACCTGAAGACCTGTCTCTGCTAAGCTGGAGCAGTAACATGACACTGAAGATCGAGGCTTGAGGACCTGTAGTGGCCGTTGGGTGTTTGAGTAGCCTGCCATGTGCTTCTCCTGGGAGGGCATGCTGCAGCACTGCCAAGAGTGTGGGGTCCAGGGAAGACCAGGAGCTAGGACAGACCCCCACACCCTTTCCATCACAAGCCCCAGCTCCTTGCTGCACCCCAGTGAACCTCACTGTTGTGTCCTGCCTACACAGTGACAGAGCTGGCCTGCAGGTGAAGGTGCCGGACTAAGTGGGGGGATGAGCCACTTCCTGTAAAGGGGAAAGAAGGACTGCTAAGGGGAGATTAGAGATCAGACCCTAGAAACAGCAATGGC
Source organism: Mus caroli (assembly GCF_978045245.1). Taxonomy (NCBI): domain Eukaryota; kingdom Metazoa; phylum Chordata; class Mammalia; order Rodentia; family Muridae; genus Mus; species Mus caroli. Next base: position 4,176,916 of record NW_028227263.1, read on the forward strand.
CATTACAGTGTGACCTATGTCACAGGGCCCTGTGTGGACCATAGGAGAGGTCACAGTACTAAGTAAAGCTGTTGCCTTAGAGAAGATGCCCCTGCTCACTGGTGCTATGACGCTCTCTGGCAAGGAAAGCCAGGTTGTGTCTGGATCATGCTCCAAGCAAGCAGCAGGCCTCTTAGGAAGAACTGCTGTGTCTACATTTTGAGGATAAACCGTCTCAGGCATCCAGTGGATGAAGTGTGGTTTCGTTCCGGTTGGTTTATTTTGTTGTGTGCACAAGGGTTTCAGTCTTTGGACTGTAGTCTCACAGGTTTAAACCAGAGGGTAGAGCCTTTTGGGCCATGTGGTGGTCATCAGTTTGTTTCTATAAGAAACCAGTGTCTTCCAAGGAGGAGAGCTGGTCTGTGTTTGACTGAGGAGCTGTGCACTTGGTTCCATACTGCTGGAGTCTCTGCCCTCCGTCCTCCCACCCCCATTCCTAGTCTCCCCTCAGGAGTGCTTTTTTTTTTTTAACAGAATAGAGTTTATTCAGGGCATGGGAGGGGAGTTAAAAGGCTGGTGGAGACAGAGAAGGAGAGCGAGTACTTTCTTCTTCTAGCAGGCAGTTCACGCCCTTTAGCTGTGCACCTTCAGTTGACTGTAGAGGTCTTTGCTTCCATGTGGAGGCTCAGGAGTCCCTCGTCCTGGTGCCCTCTCTGAAGGGCATAAGTCACGGAGAGTGCTTCTCACCATGCATCATCATTTGTTTGCCAGTATCATGCTCCTTGGCTGCCACCTGGGTTCTAGCCCCTCTTTCTTAGGACTTGATGTCTAGTAGTAACCATCACATGGGGTGTGGCTGTTTTCTCTAAGGAGAGGCCTTTTGGCAGCATCACCCCTCTATCTAGACCCCTGCATTTTGCTCAGGACTCCCATCCCTTCTGACATCCCCCTGGCCTCTCCCTATCTTTTGCTCCAGGCCTCCAGACTTTTGGGCTCCCGGAAACAGGATGTGGCTCTGAGTCCCTCTGCTGTGCTTCCTAAGAATGCTTGGCCTGCTTCATCCGTGCATCACACACTCTTTTCTCTTAATCAGGCTGGAGAAAAACTGCCATCCATCCATCCATCCATCCATCCACCCATCCATCCATCCATCCACCCATCCATCCATCCATCCACCCATCCATCCATCTGTTTATTGACACACCATCTCACTGTGTAGTTCTGGCTGTCCCGGAAGGCACATGTCTATGTAGACCAGGTTGTTCCTAAACTCACAGAAATCCATCTGCCTCCTTCTCCTGAGTGCTGGGATTAACGGCGTGTACTATCCATCATGCCTGGCTGAAGCTCAGCTTTAATGTTGGCCTTCCAGAGAATCGGTTTCTCCTCCTTCTGTTTTTTATTCTTTTTTTTTTTTTTGGTCTGTTTTATGTGTGTGTGTTCTTGTTTCATCTTCCATTTGTAAACCTCCTGACATTCAGATACCCAGAGAGGCTGCAGGATTGGGGCTATCTTGGACTCTCTGTATCTGTGTAGGGCTATATCCATGACATTACCTACTCTGTGCCTGGTCCTGGGAGGGAAAGCCAGGCTGACCTGGTTTGTTCATGACACCTCTTGGGATTCTGCTGTCCTTGCTCCTGATCTTCCCCAATCCTGACACTTAAAAAAAAAAAAAAAAAAAGATTTATTTATTGTTACATGTAAGTACACTGTAGCTGTCTTCAGACGCACCAGAAGAGGGTGTCAGATCTCATTAAGGATGGTTGTGAGCCACCATGTGGTTGCTGGGATTTGAACTCAGGACCGCCAGAAGAACAGTCAGTGTTCTTACCCATCTCTCCATGAGCCATCTTGCCAGCCCCCAATCCTGACACTTAATGTTTTTAATGTCTTTTCCTTGAAAATGTAGGGCTCCGTTCCTTATGCTAAATGTGGGATGGACTTGGGGAGAAGCTTTTCACAAAATGAGAAATATGGGCCTGGGAGGGATATCATGTAGAACTATAGTAGGTATTGATGACATACGGCAGGACCAGTGTCCAGGACATGTAATTGGCCATGTTCTTGTTTACCTCTTTAGTTAGTGAGAAACCTGGGCTCCTGGCTGGACCTGTCTATTCATGCTGCTCCTGGCAGGGATACAAAGGTCTTGTGTTTCCTTTGGTTTTTGGCTTTCTGCAACTCCAGCTGAAGAGGCCATACCTCTCAGGAGCCTCAGCGGACCTGTGGAGAAGAACGAAGGGAGAGTAATAATCCTGTGTGGCAGGCCTAGTGTGATCATGGGAGGACCAGAGTGGGGGGATGAGGGAGAGCATCTTGGTCCTCAAGAGGGCTCAGTCCTCCTGAAACTGGACTTTGCTTCCCTCAGTTGAAGAGTGGATGAGGGCTGAGTTTTGTTTGTTTTTTTTTTTTTAAGATTTATTTATTTATTATATGTAAGTACACTGTAGCTGTCTTCAGACACTCCAGAAGAGGGCGTCAGATCTCATTTCAGGTGGTTGTGAGCCACCATGTGGTTGCTGGGATTTGAACTCTGGACCTTTGGAAGAGCAGTCAGGTGCTCTTACCCACTGAGCCATCTCACCAGCCCGAGGGCTGAGTTTTAAACTTCTATTCCTCCCTTCCGCCAGGTGTTATCACTGCCCCTGAGCTGGGCTGGCCCACACTTCAGCATCAGGTTCTTCCTAATCAAGGTAACCTTGCAGGAATGGCAGAAACCTGGAAACCAAGCCCCGCATCCTCAGGGTCAAGTCAGTTACCTCCCTTTCTGAGGCAGCAACAGGGGGTCTGAGGGACTCTCACTCAGCCCAGTCCTTCACCCTTCGCTGGCTGGCTGGGACTCTAGTTCTTAGCTATTTTCTTGTGGATCTGAACCTCTGACAATTTTGCTAGAACATAGAAATGTTGGCATCGGCTAAATTGTTCCTTCTTGGGGTGACCATAGGACATTGCATTGCTCTCTGGCTGACCAGACAGAAGGGTGAGGTAGCCAAGCTGGAAAAAAGCAGGAAAGGAGCAGACCCTGGCCAGGTCATGCTGGAGGTCTCATTTCGTGGCATGGGGTCTCCCTCGGACAGCAGAGTCCTTTTCTTTTCTTTTTCTA